>NC_069499.1:301306184-301493684 GCF_027579735.1 Bombina bombina | reverse complement strand
GTTCTCTTGGTATCTGGAGCACTATGTGGCAGCATTTTCCCAAGAATGTTATTAATTTGCAAGAGCACTAGTCTGTTCAACAAATAATACCATAGTAAATTTGATAATAGAAGTAAATAGGGAACATTTTTAAAACTGTATGCTCTGTCTGAATCACACAAGATGTGAGTAGAGAGTACAGATGTTGGTAGAGATTTGCATTAGTTTTGTTATTTTCCTTTCTCAAACCAATTATTCCAATGAATACACCAACGATATTTAAAGAAAACGAAAAAATACGGATGAAATTCATCAGTATTCATTCCTTTTCTTTATATTCCCTTTAAGGGGTTAAATACTTACCTCTAGCACGCTGGAGAGCAGCGCTAACCCCAATCCATCTTCTCAGAGCCCCAGGCCGCGCTAAGAAAAGGCTTCGAAGGTCCTTTAACGCAGGCTCTGGGATCTGCTATGCTAACTATTAGCATGGCCTGGGGCTATGAGAAGATGGATTGGGGTAAGCGCAGCTCTGCAGTGCGCTAGAGGTAAGTATAATGCTGTAGGTGACCTTTTTCACCTGTAGAAAAGGAACATTTACATTTGTTTATAAAAATCAATATAGATATTCCACAAAAAGAATACTGAATAGTGCAGCATACCAATATTACGGGAATTTTTTTTTTCCTGAATATTCGTTCTGAAAGATTTGGATGAACAGCATTGTTTGGCACTTCACAAGTTTAATTTATGGGTTTCCCCTTTAAGCAATACTTATAAACATCTGAATACAAAAAAATGGTAAATATTGAAAGGTGCAGGGCGGCATTTACATTTTAAATAGAAGAATTGTTGCAATATACGTATATTAGCCAAAATACTTCTAGTAAAAGCTATTACTTTTTTTTAGCAGCATACACACATACGCAGTGAGTGTTCCGTACACCAGCATTTAATCACGATCTCAGAGTCAGCGGTGGCTTGTATGACACAAATAAAGTCTTCACTAACCCAATACACACCACCTCTCTGAGCAAACTTGGAGCCCCATTTAACAAATCCCGGATGGACAGGGTTCGCTTCTGCAAACCTGTCCAACCGGGATCGCAGATACGTAACCGCTTGTGCAATGACACAGCCTGGTCATGCTAGCCCAATTACGTGAGAGTAGGATTTGTCAATCACCCAGAAATCCGCCAGCTAAAACCTGGCATAAAGGTTTGGAAGCAGCGGACTGATGACCGCTGCATCTTAACTACCGCTGCAGTTACTAGAAGCATTTTTGCTAATGGATGTACAAGCGTACCTCAGAGATGTTGCGGGTTCGGTTCCAGACCACCGAAATAAAGCGAATATAGCAATAAAGTGAGTCATACTATTCTTTTTGTCTCCCAGTGCATATAAAAGTTATATTTACACTATACTGTAGTCTATTAAGTGTGCAATAGCATTACGTCTAAAAAAAACCCAATGCAAATACCTTAATTAAAAAATGCTTCAGTGATAAAATTGTTAACCATCGTCTAGGACTTCAGTGAGTCAATCTCTTTGCTGGTGGTGTGTATATGCAAGTGTGTATATATGTGTATTCATGTGTTTTTATGTGTTTATATGTGTATATATGTTGGAAAAATGGTGCCGATAGACTTGCTCGACACAGGGTTGACACAAACCTTAAATTTGGAAAAGGAGCAATATCTGTGAAGCGCAATAAAGCAAGGTCTGCCTGGGTATATTGAAACAAATATTGCATTTAAAAGCGATATGCATTCATGTACATTTCAATATTTACCTTTATCTCTCTTTAAGATTATTTAACACTCATTTTGCTAGCAATATATTTAGGCAATCAGGAGCAGTTCAGGGATACACCCTTTGAAAAGTATGGTGGAATCCATATTTCTATTCCCTTTAGTTATGGCGAAAGATTGTCCTCTAAGCAAATCAATCAGTGCATAAAAAATGTCACCATACTTAATTATGATGGAAACACTACAGCCTCTATAAAGAGATTGGAAGTACAATATTCAGTTACTTTTATGGTAAAAGCAGGGGAAAATATAATTAAAATATATATTAAAGTGTTTCATTTACCTTATATTACCATTGTATAGGGTATTAAATTGTGCTTCATATTCAATTACAAAGCAAGTAAAGGCTATTATAATACTTTTGGCTAATCTTAGAAATATAGCACAACATTTAAGATGATAAAATGTTAAGACTTGAATCTGAACCCTTAACAATCCATTCAGATTACAATTGTATAGCAGTTCTGTCTTAAAATTATATATATTTTTGGAATCAGCTAAATTAAGGTATCTTTTCTTTATCAAAAATAATCTCTAGAGATTTCACATGTGTATGCATTTGTTGGTTATATAATTGTGTGTTAGTTTTCATTTTGCTTTGAATAAGGGCTTTGATGAAAGTAACAATGAAACAGTTGGATATTAAGAATCTCTTCCAGGAAAATGTCAGAAAATTCCACCTGAAACATTAGAAATTTGAATAGATGAAAATTGCAGCGCATCTGCACATTAGAATCTGTGCAACAGAAAATCCCGCTGATTGAGGTTTTGAGGTCATGAGTATCTATAACATTAGCATGACCTACAGAGCACATCTGTGTGCCAGGGATCACAAGCACAGGGACTTAGAGATACTCCCCACTTCCTGAATATAGAGACAATCTTCAGGGGGTGCAATAGACGTGTGTCCTTGCCAAAAGGCTTTCACAATACAGGTACAAATCATAGTAAATGTACTAGCTGGTGTTTTGAGGAGAAGAAAACACAGAGGCGCCAATATGACCTAGTAAGATCAAAACAGTGACTAATCAATGTGATAAATGGAGTTACTCACAAAGATAGAGCACCCAGTGGTGCTAATGAAACAGCCTGGAACTATAACAGTGGTCCAGCCCACTGTGTGCTGACAGATCAAGCACCAGGTCAGGATGTTCTTTTACAGGCAAAACTTGTAATAAGAGACATGATTTACCAATAGTGGTGAAGATGCTATCTGGCTTTAGACTTTAGGAGGAAGACACTATCTCTATTGATGGTGGAGCTATATCATAGCATAACTGTGTGAGTCTAGGGCCGGACTTCTGTAACACTGGGCACTTTCCTGCTTACAAACCTTATTTAACACCTTTGGTAACCCACTGCCAATAACAGTATGATCTCAATATTTCAGATTACAACATTTTGTTGTAACTATTTGGCCTATTGCCCTTTCAACAGGAAGTTCTCCCTGGTAAATCCGCACATCCACGGCATCAGCTAAAAGTTACTTAAATACTGGAAGAGTGGACATAAAAAATATGGACAAAAGGAGTTGAGTGAAGAAAGAATGAAAGAAGAATAAATACAAAGCAGTCTATCTGGGAAAGGATTTGCTATGTGCACTTTTTCTGCCTGGCTGCCAACAGCTGAGCTCTCCTACCTCACTTGCAGCTGTAATGCTTGTGCAATGCCGCCCACTGTTCGCTGGTGACCAATTGGCCGCTTGTAGGGGCTGCCAATCATCCTTATCAGATTGGGATGATTTAAATTCATCACCATTTAGGAGGTGGACAGATTAAGGAGAAGCGTTCTTAAGACCATTGCTACTTAACTATTGTTTCAAGCTCGCAGCAGCAATCGCTGCTTGGTAAATAGAGTCCACTGTGTGTTGCTGGTAAAGACAAAAAATCACTATTGAATTTCTGGAAACCAAGAGATGAAATTACTGTTTTGTGTTTGTAAAGCCCTGCAGCAAAGAGCATCCCCCAAAAATGTGGTAGAATATACCAAGGGACTCACAAACATTTGGACAGAACTTTGAGCATTCAAGGTAAAAGAGAACCCGGAATACATAAAATAATGTCAAGAAAGGCAAAAAGGCTGTGTAAACGATTTGCTGCTGAGCAAAGCCTCTGGTGATTATTTTACAGCTATCGCTAGATCACAGCTGGGGCTCCAGACTTTTTTTATGGACCACTCTTAAGATACTGCACTTTTTATCACTTCAAAATGTTTTCCAACTATTGTATGATAGCATGTATATGAATTCAGTGCTTTATGATTGGCCAAACAAAGATAACATCACCAATCAGCCTTCTTTATGGTTCACAGCTTTAGCAAAGGGATGTGACACTCCAGGGAGTCTTTTACCCACATTGTGACTACAGATTTACTATCTTAAAGGGACAGTCTACCTTCATAATAAAGTTATGTATTTCGTTAGTTTGCCCTATATTAACTTGTCTTTTCTGGTTGTCACCACTCTGATTCCTGCAAAAGCAATGTTCCCAAATCTTACTTCCCTACTCCCCACACATATAATACATGAGACAGAGAAACTGTAATATTTAGAACAAGTTCCTCTTTAATCCCATAAAATACACTCAAATTAAAAAGATCAATTACATATGAGTTTATGTGAATATGTACAGGAGGTGCCGAAGGATTAAGATCTTATCAGCCATACGTTACAAACCGCTTGCTGTGAGCCTCATTAACCTCTTCACCATCAGCATCTTCGCTTCACGATTTTCAACAAATTTACCTTGAACACATTAAGCTACCGAAAAAATCAGCAATGTGCTTCTGGCTCCCTGCTTTATAGCCTCATTTGCAAGTAATATACATACAGAATCCATCTCTGTCTGCTAGGAACAGCTTCTCTCCACAGACTGTGCGAAAACGAGCCGGCTTTGCACAAATAACACTTTAACAAGCAAAACGAAATAGTTGCCTTTACCATCTTTTATATTCCA
Source organism: Bombina bombina (assembly GCF_027579735.1). Classification (NCBI taxonomy): domain Eukaryota; kingdom Metazoa; phylum Chordata; class Amphibia; order Anura; family Bombinatoridae; genus Bombina; species Bombina bombina. The sequence goes on along the minus strand of NC_069499.1, from coordinate 301,488,943 downwards.
CGTGACTTTGGCTGCTAAATTTGAGCAGCTGTTACCGCTCCTGCTGAACTGAACCAACCCAGTTACTCTCGGGAAGAGAAAAGCCTAATCATATTTACACCTCTGCACATGTGAATTAAAAGGGCAGTAAGCAGTAACACCTTGAGACTTTTGTATACAAAGGTTTTGGTTACAAATGGCATGCAATTATTAGCGTGGGAAGCAAGAAGCAATTCCACAACCACGTTGATAGTAAAACAGCGCTCTCTAGCACAAGCATAATTTGCGCTTGTCTGGTTAGCACGGCTGAAGACCTTGTATAAGGGGAAATTGCACCAAACGCAACATAAGTATATTAAAATAAAGTGTTAAACTCATATATACATTTTCTGATAAAAATGAGTCATATAAATATTAATACATTTTTGATAAGGTTTAAAAGGTATATGAAATATGACACAGTGTTTGACTTGACATATATAATATATATATATATATATATATATATACAGGGAGTGCAGAATTATTAGGCAAATGAGTATTTTGACCACATCATCCTCTTTATGCATGTTGTCTTACTCCAAGCTGTATAGGCTCGAAAGCCTACTACCAATTAAGCATATTAGGTGATGTGCATCACTGTAATGAGAAGGGGTGTGGTCTAATGACATCAACACCCTATATCAGGTGTGCATAATTATTAGGCAACTTCCTTTCCTTTGGCAAAATGGGTCAAAAGAAGGACTTGACAGGCTCAGAAAAGTCAAAAATAGTGAGATATCTTGCAGAGGGATGCAGCACTCTTAAAATTGCAAAGCTTCTGAAGCGTGATCATCGAACAATCAAGCGTTTCATTCAAAATAGTCAACAGGGTCGCAAGAAGCGTGTGGAAAAACCAAGGCGCAAAATAACTGCCCATGAACTGAGAAAAGTCAAGCGTGCAGCTGCCAAGATGCCACTTGCCACCAGTTTGGCCATATTTCAGAGCTGCAACATCATTGGAGTGCCCAAAAGCACAAGGTGTGCAATACTCAGAGACATGGCCAAGGTAAGAAAGGCTGAAAGACGACCACCACTGAACAAGACACACAAGCTGAAACGTCAAGACTGGGCCAAGAAATATCTCAAGACTGATTTTTCTAAGGTTTTATGGACTGATGAAATGAGAGTGAGTCTTGATGGGCCAGATGGATGGGCCCGTGGCTGGATTAGTAAAGGGCAGAGAGCTCCAGTCCGACTCAGACGCCAGCAAGGTGGAGGTGGAGTACTGGTTTGGGCTGGTATCATCAAAGATGAGCTTGTGGGGCCTTTTCGGGTTGAGGATGGAGTCAAGCTCAACTCCCAGTCCTACTGCCAGTTTCTGGAAGACACCTTCTTCAAGCAGTGGTACAGGAAGAAGTCTGCATCCTTAAAAAAAAACATGATTTTCATGCAGGACAATGCTCCATCACACGCGTCCAAGTACTCCACAGCGTGGCTGGCAAGAAAGGGTATAAAAGAAGAAAATCTAATGACATGGCCTCCTTGTTCACCTGATCTGAACCCCATTGAGAACCTGTGGTTCATCATTAAATGTGAGATTTACAGGGAGGGAAAACAGTACACCTCTCTGAACAGTGTCTGGGAGGCTGTGGTTGCTGCTGCACGCAATGTTGATGGTGAACAGATCAAAACACTGACAGAATCCATGGATGGCAGGCTTTTGAGTGTCCTTGCAAAGAAAGGCGGCTATATTGGTCACTGATTTGTTTTTGTTTTGTTTTTGAATGTCAGAAATGTATATTTGTGAATGTTGAGATGTTATATTGGTTTCACTGGTAAAAATAAATAATTGAAATGGGTATATATTTGTTTTTTGTTAAGTTGCCTAATAATTATGCACAGTAATAGTCACCTGCACACACAGATATCCCCCTAAAATAGCTATAACTAAAAACAAACTAAAAACTACTTCCAAAACTATTCAGCTTTGATATTAATGAGTTTTTTGGGTTCATTGAGAACATGGTTGTTGTTCAATAATAAAATTAATCCTCAAAAATACAACTTGCCTAATAATTCTGCACTCCCTGTATATATATATATATATATATATATATATATATATATATATATACACACACACATTTACACATGTATAGACATATATATACACACACACACACACACACACATATACACATGTATAGACATATATATATATATATATATATATATATATATATATATATATATATATATATATATATATATATATATACACACACACACACATATATACCCTTTGGAGACCTTTCCTCTGAAATATCCTAAAACTTGAAAAATCATTTTACAAAAATAATAATAATATATATATATATATATATATATATATATATATATATATATATATATATATATATATACAGTATATATATAAATAAAAAGAACATATCTTCTATGTGAAGAACCCTGGAATGTTAAATATTTCTAAATACAATTAGGTTTAGCGCTGTAGGTCTAACGAGGCGCCAGGTTGACATGCGAGGGATGTGTACTCTTTGTTCGCACTGTTATGCAGCCCAGAGAGAGTAAAACTACACACATTTATAGGCCACAAGAAACCTTGCAGCAGATACTAACTTTAGGCTAGGGAATTATACAATATCAATAAGTAAATAAAAAATGCATCTTCTAAGATCACATAAAAATTCTGCCTGTTTGTCATAAGCAGTTTGATTTTAAATTCAATAGGAAAATAAATCAAATGTTGCAAAAATGAAAGAGAAATTTGAGACAAGCACTTGAGAAATAGAAAAACTGCACCCTGCAACCTCCAGCAATTTTGATAGAGCGAGAAAGAGAGTGGGAGAAAAACATCTAGGGGTAGATTTGCTAAATGTCGATAGCGAATCATGTCCGCTCGACATTGCTAAATGCCGACATAATATCTTTGCACGAGCGTTTTTGTAGTGAAATGCTTGTGCAATGCCGCCCCTTGCTCACTGGCCGCTAGCAGGCTACAGTAGCAGACAGGACGCTCAATAATGATTTTTCATTTTCTGACAATATGGGGCCAGATTACAAGTGGTGTGTTAACTAACTTTTTCACTCTAGCGCTAACTGTGCTTAAAGTAAAAAGTTATTGTGACTGTAAAAGTCTGATGCACACTAACCTAACTTAAGGACTTCTAGTATCGTTAAATTCTTTTTCACATAGACTTCAATGGGGTTCTCTTTTTAAAAAAAACTAACACGTATCGCTCCTGCTCTACATGACACCGCATAAGATCGACATTGCTAAACCTGAAGGTAGTTATGAATATTTTACATTCCAATATACATATATATATATATACATATACCTATATATATATATATATTTATATTTAAAAATACAAAGAACATTTTCTTCTAAGTGATGAACATCGGAATGTAAAATATTTCAGTAAAAATGTATGTTTTTTTAAAGGTATTTGACAGCAGAGGGCTCAAAAGTGTGTGTGTATATATATATATGTATATATATGTATATATATGTATATATATCTTCTATATATGTCTATATATATCTATACACGTGTATATATGTGTCCATATGTGTATATATGTATGTATGTGTATAAATACATATGTATATACCTGTATATATATATATATATATATATATATATATATATATATATATACACACACAGTTTTAACTATATATATATATATATATATATATATATATATATATATATATATAAATATTTTATATACACATTATAGCCCTTTCCGGTCAAATACAAGCATACCTTGGAGGTATTGATGGTTTGGTTCCAGACCACTGCAATAAATCGAATATAGCAATAAAGTGAGTCACACTATTTTGTTTGTTTCCCAGTGCATATAAAAGTTATATTTACACTATACTGTAGTCTATTAAGTGTGCAATAGCATTATGTCTAAAAAAAAAATGTTCATGCATTAATTAAAATATACTAAAAGATGCTAAAAGATGCTAACCATTATCTGAGCCTTCAGTCTTTCAGTGAGACAATCTTTTTGCTGGTATATATATATATACAGTTACACACCACCAGCAGAAGTTCAATAAAATGAAGTATGTCTGTACCTTGCCATATAAGCCTCACTTTGGATCATTTTCTCTATTGACTTAGAACAGTGACATTACGATCTGTTGCCAGTTCTGGAGTTTGGAAACATTTTGCTTGTTTGTTTATTGTACGTTGCCATATACTTTTCCCTTTTAACCCTTACAAAAAAATGTCATTAATATTAATAAAAAGTGTATATATGAGTGTAATAGTTTTTTTCAATATGTTTATGATGTGTTTGATGAACATTTTTTTTTTAACTTTTACGATAGGTCTTCAGTTGCACTAATCTTTTGAGCTTGAGTGCAACTGTTTACTTTCAACTTGTAATATTGCTTATCAAATCCCATGCTAACAATAGCGTGCCACTTGTAATATTGCTTATCACATCCCATGCTAACATTAATGTGCCACTTGTAATATTGTTTATCACATCCCATGCTAACATTAATGTGCCACTTGTAATATTGTTTATCACATCCCATGCTAACATTAACGTGCCACTTGTAATATTGCTTATCACATCCCATGCTAACATTAACGTGCCACTTGTAATATTGCTTATCACATCCCATGCTAACATTAACGTGCCACTTGTAATATTGCTTATCACATCCCATGCTAACATTAACGTGCCACTTGTAATATTGCTTATCACATCCCATGCTAACATTAACGTGCCACTTGTAATATTGTTTATCACATCCCATGCTAACATTAACGTGCCACTTGTAATATTGCTTATCACATCCCATGCTAACATTAACGTGCCACTTGTAATATTGTTTATCACATCCCATGCTAACATTAATGTGCCACTTGTAATATTGTTTATCACATCCCATGCTAACATTAACGTGCCACTTGTAATATTGTTTATCACATCCCATGCTAACATTAACGTGCCACTTGTAATATGGCTTATCACATCCAATGCTAACATTAACGTGCCACTTGTAATATTGTTTATCACATCCCATGCTAACATTAACGTGCCACTTGTAATATTGCTTATCACATCCCATGCTAACATTAACGTGCCACTTGTAATATTGCTCATCACATAATAGCTAACATTAACGTGCCACTTGTAATATTGCTTATCACATCCAATGCTAACATTAACGTGCCACTTGTAATATTGTTTATCACATCCCATGCTAACATTAACGTGCCACTTGTAATATTGTTTATCACATCCCATGCTAACATTAACGTGCCACTTGTAATATTGCTTATCACATCCCATGCTAACATTAACGTGCCACTTGTAATATTGTTTATCACATCCCATGCTAACATTAACGTGCCACTTGTAATATTGTTTATCACATCCCATGCTAACATTAACGTGCCACTTGTAATATTGCTTATCACATCCCATGCTAACATTAACGTGCCACTTGTAATATTGTTTATCACATCCCATGCTAACATTAACGTGCCACTTGTAATATTGTTTATCACATCCCATGCTAACATTAACGTGCCACTTGTAATATTGCTCATCACATAATAGCTAACATTAACGTTTCTTAATATTACAATTTTTTTAATTAACCTATTTGTACAGTGTGTAAGAGAAATACTCATGTGCATGTAGAAGCCTTACAAGCGTCTATGAATTTAGTCCAGTGCATACCTCCCAAAATTTGCCAGATGCATTCCAGGATGTGGGAGGTTAATGAGCTTGTGTGCAATGGCTCATCAGCATTTATTAAGTAAGGACACATGTGGGAAGGGCAAAGTCATGCGGGCGTTCTTAAGGCATGTCTTGGGTGGGGTATGGGTAGGCTCGGCCAGTCCCTTAAAACCAGGACACTGAGCGGTTACAGGAGGGAATTGACCATACCTCCCAATCAATAGCAATAGGATGGTTGGGTGTTATGCCAATGCCAGAACAATGCATAGGTGGTGGCTGTATCTGGAAAAGTCAGCCCATGCTTAATCATATTCCCAACAAAACAAAAACTACCAAAAACAGAATCAAATGTGTTACAGCAGACTGTAGTTATATTTTTCTAGTCAGAATAAAGTTCTAACACATTTATTGGCAAGTTGAACGTGTATTAGAAATATGACAGGAAAAGCCTGCTCTATGTTTTATCTTTGCAAATCAAAAACACACAAAATGTATTTATTTTTCACATATAAATGGAAACCAACTGTCAAAAATATCCCATAATATAGTTCAATATATATGCAGTTTACTTTCTCAGTAAGTAGGACGTGCAGAACTGGAGAGCTTTAACCAGAATTAAACAGAAACATAGACTGTTGCGCATGTACAAGTAAGAAACACAAGGTGGGGCTGTATAACCCACATATTTAAAGGGACACACATAGGACATGAATGACAAAGTTTTATATCCAAGCTTTATAATATGGGGAATATTTGTAGCACTCCCAAAACCATTATTAGTGCTTAGTAGTATATGTGACAATCAGTCCTTAAGTGCTACTGTCCTGTGATATGTAGCCACTTCCTAGAGATATAAAAATAGGGAGGGGAGTAGCACACAAAACAGAGACGAGGACAATGCTATAATGTTGTGGTATTATATTTAGTTTACAAGTGCCAGCACAAGCCATAAATTAACTGCTAACCTTGAAATTCCTTATGTAACCCAGTAACAGCAATGTCTGTAAGTGTTATTCATTGCACTAGAAGTCAGTTCAAATGCTTCACATTTTTAGTTCCTAAGATGCATTTAGCTGTATGAATATAATAAATACATTAAAATAAAGTGTTACATTCATATATACACTTTCTAAAAAGAATTATTCATATAAATATTAATAAAAACATTTTATAAGTGTTAAAAGGTATATGACAAGGTGTTTAAATGGAAAGGGCTTTATTGACGAGGACAATGAAGGCTGAAATAATGGTCTTGTGTTGCCATGTTCCTCGATTGGAGAGGGATTGCCTGGTATTTCGGGGCTGAACTAACCTTGTTAGGCATGATCAGACTGATATACTGCAGGACAGTTCTCTGTGGAAAGCATCGTCTGTAAATTTCCATAGAACAAGCAAACAAATTATTGAGCTGGTGTTTGTTCCTGAGAATGTGCTTCTCTTTCTGTATGTGTTTAGTCTCCCTAAGGGGAAAAGGGGAAACCAGACATGGACTCCGTAACCAATTTGCTTAGAGGAATATGGCTGCACCTCACTAACAAGGGAATATGGCTGCACCTCACTAACAAGGCCCAATGAAGGCCTAGTCGATTGTCTGGCGCTGCCATGTTCCTTGTTCGGAGATGGATTGCCTGGTATATCAGGGCTGGACTGACCTTGTTAGACAGGATCAAACTGATATACTTCGGGAGAGTTCTTCTCTGTGAAAAGCATTATTGAGCTAAAAGAATCTGAACCCAGGTGGTAAATTGCCATAGAACAAGCTAACAGGTTATTGAGCTGGTGTTCGTTCCTGAGAGTGCGCTTCTCTTTCTGTATGTGTTTATGTCTTAATATGTGTATGTATGTATGTATATATGTGTATTTATGTATTTATATATGTATATACATACATTAATACACATATAAACAGAAATGGAGCCCTTTCCACTCAAATACCTGAAAACATGAAAAATAATTTTTATCCAATTTTAATATTTAATATGTGTTTTACTGTGTATTTGCTGTAAATTTCCAATGTTCTTCACATAGGAGAAAATGTTATTATTTTTAAATATATATTCTGTATATACCTATACCTGTATATATTCATATAGATATATAGGTATAGATAGATATAGAAATATATTTCTTTCATGTAATTAGCAAGAGTCCATGAGCTAGTGACGTATGGGATATACATTCCTACCAGGAGGGGCAAAGTTTCCCAAACCTCAAAATGCCTATAAATACACCCCTCACCACACCCACAATTCAGTTTTACAAACTTTGCCTCCGATGGAGGTGGTGAAGTAAGTTTGTGCTAGATTCTACGTTGATATGCGCTCCGCAGCAAGTTGGAGCCCGGTTTTCCTCTCAGCGTGCAGTGAATGTCAGAGGGATGTGAGGAGAGTATTGCCTATTTGAATGCAGTGATCTCCTTCTAAGGGGTCTATTTCATAGGTTCTCTGTTATCGGTCGTAGAGATTCATCTCTTACCTCCCTTTTCAGATCGACGATATACTCTTATATATACCATTACCTCTGCTGATTCTCGTTTCAGTACTGGTTTGGCTATCTGCTATATGTAGATGAGTGTCCTGGGGTAAGTAAGTCTTATTTTCTGTGACACTCCTAGCTATGGTTGGGCACTTTGTTTATAAAGTTCTAAATATATGTATTCAAACATTTATTTGCCTTGACTCAGAATGTTCAACTTTCCTTATTTTCAGACAGTCAGTTTCATATTTGGGATAATGCATTTTAATTTATCATTTTTCTTACCTTAAAATTTGACTTTTTCCCTGTGGGCTGTTAGGCTCGCGGGGGCTGAAAATGCTTCTTTTTATTGCGTCATTCTTGGCGCGGACTTTTTTGGCGCAAAAATTTCGTTTCCGGCGTCATACGTGTCGCCGGAAGTTGCGTCATTTTTTTGACGTTATTTTGCGCCAAAAATTTCGGCGTTCCGGATGTGGCGTCATTTTTGGCGCCAAAAAGCATTTAGGCGCCAAATAATGTGGGCGTCTTATTTGGCGCGAAAAAATATGGGCGTCACTTTTGTCTCCACATTATTTAAGTCTCATTTTTTATTGCTTCTGGTTGCTAGAAGCTTGTTCTTTGGCATTTTTTCCCATTCCTGAAACTGTCATTTAAGGAATTTGATCAATTTTGCTTTATATATATGTTGTTTTTTCTCTTACATATTGCAAGATGTCTCACGTTGCATCTGAGTCAGAAGATACTACAGGAAAATCGCTGTCAAGTGCTGAATCTACCAAAGCTAAGTGTATCTGCTGTAAACTTTTGGTAGCTATTTCTCCAGCTATTGTTTGTATTGATTGTGATGACAAACTTGTTAAAGCAGATAATATTTCCTTTAGTAAAGTACCATTGCCTGTTGCAGTTCCTTCAACATCTAAGGTGCAGAATGTTCCTGATAATATAAGAGATTTTGTTTCTGAATCCATAAAGAAGGCTATGTCTGTTATTTCTCCTTCTAGTAAACGTAAAAAATCTTTTAAAACTTCTCTCCCTACAGATGAATTTTTAACTGAACATCATCATTCTGATTCTGATGATTCCTCTGGTTCAGAGGATTCTGTCTCAGAGGTTGATGCTGATAAATCTTCATATTTATTTAAAATGGAATTTATTCGTTCTTTACTTAAAGAAGTCCTAATTGCTTTAGAAATAGAGGACTCTGGTCCTCTTGATACTAAATCTAAACGTTTAAATAAGGTTTTTAAATCTCCTGTAGTTATTCCAGAAGTTTTTCCTGTCCCTGATGCTATTTCTGCAGTAATTTCCAAAGAATGGGATAATTTGGGTAATTCATTTACTCCTTCTAAACGTTTTAAGCAATTATATCCTGTGCCGTCTGACATATTAGAATTTTGGGACAAGATCCCTAAAGTTGATGGGGCTATTTCTACCCTTGCTAAACGTACTACTATTCCTACGTCAGATGGTACTTCGTTTAAGGATCCTCTAGATAGGAAAATTGAGTCCTTTCTAAGAAAAGCTTATCTGTGTTCAGGTAATCTTCTTAGACCTGCTATATCTTTGGCTGATGTTGCTGCAGCTTCAACTTTTTGGTTGGAAACTTTAGCGCAACAAGTAACACATCGTGATTCTCATGATATTATTATTCTTCTTCAACATGCTAATAATTTTATCTGTGATGCCATTTTTGATATTATCAGAGTTGATGTCAGGTTTATGTCTCTAGCTATTTTAGCTAGAAGAGCTTTATGGCTTAAAACTTGGAATGCTGATATGGCTTCTAAATCAACTTTACTTTCCATTTCTTTCCAGGGTAACAAATTATTTGGTTCTCAGTTGGATTCCATTATTTCAACTGTTACTGGTGGGAAAGGAACTTTTTTACCACAGGATAAAAAATCTAAAGGTAAAAACAGGGCTAATAATCGTTTTCGTTCCTTTCGTTTCAACAAAGAACAAAAGCCTGATCCTTCATCCTCAGGAGCAGTTTCAGTTTGGAGACCATCTCCAGTCTGGAATAAATCCAAGCCAGCTAGAAAGGCAAAGCCTGCTTCTAAGTCCACATGAAGGTGCGGCCCTCATTCCAGCTCAGCTGGTAGGGGGCAGGTTACGTTTTTTCAAGGAAATTTGGATCAATTCTGTTCACAATCTTTGGATTCAGAGCATTGTTTCAGAAGGGTACAGAATTGGTTTCAAGTTGAGACCTCCTGCAAAGAGATTTTTTCTTTCCCGTGTCCCAATAAATCCAGTAAAAGCTCAAGCATTTCTGAAATGTGTTTCAGATCTAGAGTTGACTGGAGTAATTATGCCAGTTCCAGTTCCGGAACAGGGGATGGGGTTTTATTCAAATCTCTTCATTGTACCAAAGAAGGAAAATTCTTTCAGACCAGTTCTGGATCTAAAAATATTGAATCGTTATGTAAGGATACCAACGTTCAAGATGGTAACTGTAAGGACTATCTTACCTTTTGTTCAGCAAGGGAATTATATGTCCACAATAGATTTACAGGATGCATATCTGCATATTCCGATTCATCCAGATCATTATCAGTTCCTGAGATTCTCGTTTCTGGACAAGCATTACCAGTTTGTGGCTCTGCCGTTTGGCCTAGCTACAGCTCCAAGAATTTTTACAAAGGTTCTCGGTGCCCTGCTGTCTGTAATCAGAGAACAGGGTATTGTGGTATTTCCTTATTTGGACGATATCTTGGTACTTGCTCAGTCTTTACATTTAGCAGAATCTCATACGAATCGACTTGTGTTGTTTCTTCAAGATCATGGTTGGAGGATCAATTTACCAAAAAGTTCTTTGATTCCTCAGACAAGGGTAACCTTTCTGGGTTTCCAGATGGATTCAGTGTCCATGACTCTGTCTTTAACAGACAAGAGACGTCTAAAGTTGATTACAGCTTGTCGAAACCTTCAGTCACAATCATTCCCTTCGGTAGCCTTATGCATGGAAATTCTAGGTCTTATGACTGCTGCATCGGACGCGATCCCCTTTGCTCGTTTTCACATGCGACCTCTTCAGCTCTGTATGCTGAAGCAATGGTGCAAGGATTACACGAAGATATCTCAATTAATATCTTTAAAACCGATTGTTCGACACTCTCTAACATGGTGGACAGATCACCATCGTTTAATTCAGGGGGCTTCTTTTGTGCTTCCGACCTGGACTGTAATTTCAACAGATGCAAGTCTCACAGGTTGGGGAGCTGTGTGGGGATCTCTGACGGCACAAGGAGTTTGGGAATCTCAGGAGGTGAGATTACCGATCAATATTTTGGAACTCCGTGCAATTTTCAGAGCTCTTCAGTTTTGGCCTCTTCTGAAGAGAGAATCGTTCATTTGTTTTCAGACAGACAATGTCACAACTGTGGCATACATCAATCATCAAGGAGGGACTCACAGTCCTCTGGCTATGAAAGAAGTATCTCGAATTTTGGTTTGGGCGGAATCCAGCTCCTGTCTAATCTCTGCGGTTCATATCCCAGGTGTAGACAATTGGGAAGCGGATTATCTCAGTCGCCAAACGTTGCATCCGGGCGAATGGTCTCTTCACCCAGAGGTATTTCTTCAGATTGTTCAAATGTGGGAAATTCCAGAAATAGATCTGATGGCGTCCCATCTAAACAAGAAACTTCCCAGGTATCTGTCCAGATCCCGGGATCCTCAGGCGGAGGCAGTGGATGCATTATCACTTCCTTGGAAGTATCATCCTGCCTATATCTTTCCGCCTCTAGTTCTTCTTCCAAGAGTAATCTCCAAGATTCTGAAGGAATGCTCGTTTGTTCTGCTGGTAGCTCCGGCATGGCCTCACAGGTTTTGGTATGCGGATCTTGTCCGGATGGCCTCTTGCCAACCGTGGACTCTTCCGTTAAGACCAGACCTTGATTCTTGGTCAAAGAGGTTTCTCTGACTCTGTGATTAATACTATGTTACAGGCTCGTAAATCTGTATCTCGAGAGATATATTATAGAGTCTGGAAGACTTATATTTCTTGGTGTCTTTCTCATCATTTTTCCTGGCATTCTTTTAGAATACCGAGAATTTTACAGTTCCTTCAGGATGGTTTAGATAAGGGTTTGTCCGCAAGTTCTTTGAAAGGACAAATCTCTGCTCTTTCTGTTCTTTTTCACAGAAAGATTGCTATTCTTCCTGATATTCATTGTTTTGTACAAGCTTTGGTTCGTATAAAACCTGTCATTAAGTCAATTTCTCCTCCTTGGAGTTTGAATTTGGTTCTGGGAGCTCTTCAAGCTCCTCCGTTTGAACCTATGCATTCATTGGACATTAAATTACTTTCTTGGAAAGTTTTGTTCCTTTTGGCCATCTCTTCTGCCAGAAGAGTTTCTGAATTATCTGCTCTTTCTTGTGAGTCTCCTTTTCTGATTTTTCATCAGGATAAGGCGGTGTTGCGAACTTCTTTTGAATTTTTACCTAAAGTTGTGAATTCCAACAACATTAGTAGAGAAATTGTGGTTCCTTCATTATGTCCTAATCCTAAGAATTCTAAGGAGAAATCGTTGCATTCTTTGGACGTTGTTAGAGCTTTGAAATATTATGTTGAAGCTACGAAATCTTTTCGTAAGACTTCTAGTCTATTTGTTATCTTTTCCGGTTCTAGAAAAGGCCAGAAAGCTTCTGCCATTTCTTTGGCATCTTGGTTGAAATCTTTAATTCATCTTGCCTATGTTGAGTCGGGTAAAACTCCGCCTCAGAGAATTACAGCTCATTCTACTAGGTCAGTTTCTACTTCCTGGGTGTTTAGGAATGAAGCTTCGGTTGACCAGATCTGCAAAGCAGCAACTTGGTCCTCTTTGCATACTTTTACTAAATTCTACCATTTTGATGTATTTTCTTCTTCTGAAGCAGTTTTTGGTAGAAAAGTACTTCAGGCAGCGGTTTCAGTTTGAATCTTCTGCTTATGTTTTTCGTTAAACTTTATTTTGGGTGTGGATTATTTTCAGCAGGAATTGGCTGTCTTTATTTTATCCCTCCCTCTCTAGTGACTCTTGTGTGGAAAGATCCACTTCTTGGGTAGTCATTATCCCATACGTCACTAGCTCATGGACTCTTGCTAATTACATGAAAGAAAACATAATTTATGTAAGAACTTACCTGATAAATTCATTTCTTTCATATTAGCAAGAGTCCATGAGGCCCGCCCTTTTTTTGTGGTGGTTATGATTTTGTATAAAGCACAATTATTCCAATTCCTTATTTTATATGCTTTCGCACTTTTTTATCACCCCACTTCTTGGCTATTCGTTAAACTGAATTGTGGGTGTGGTGAGGGGTGTATTTATAGGCATTTTGAGGTTTGGGAAACTTTGCCCCTCCTGGTAGGAATGTATATCCCATACGTCACTAGCTCATGGACTCTTGCTAATATGAAAGAAATGAATTTATCGGGTAAGTTCTTACATAAATTATGTTATTTTAAAATAAAAATGTAAAAAACATTGGAATGCAAAATATGAATAACTCACGTCGGATTGAGCGCACGCCACACTTGGTCTAATGCAGTGTTGGGTTAGCACTCTTCATTAAAGGGGAGAAGTTAACGCGGTTGCAATATCTGAAGTCTTGAAGTCAGCAAACATCAGCTTTCAGTCCTACACAAACCATTAACTTTCAACTTGTAATACGCATGCTAACCTGCCCGCGTTAAAAGTTTACTTCCAGTGTTTGTGCTCAAGCAAAAGAGCTAAATAACGTGCCACTTGTAATCTGGCTCTAAATAAATGCTAAATATAATGATGTATTTAAAGCAAAGATTATCATGAGAATAATATAAAGGATGTATTTAAAAAAATGGCAATTGCTGTATAAATATTGAATAAATATGTTCCACATTTTAGCTTCTATAAAGCAATGGGTGCCACAATGTTGTATATGTGTGGAATATACTAATGTTAAAGGGACAGTCAAGTCTAAAATCACATGCCCTATTTAAATCATGAAAGTTTTTTTTGAACAACTTCCCAATTTACTTGTATCACCAATTTTGCTTTGTTCTCATTATTCTTAGTTGAAAGCTAAACCTAGAAGGTTCATATGCTAATTTCTTAGACCTTGAAGACTGCCTCTAATCTGAATGCATTTTGACCACTAGAGGACATTAGTTCATGTGTTTCATATAGATAACATTGAGCTCTTGCATGTGAAGTGACCTAGGAGTGAGCACTGATTGGCTAAAATGCAAGTCTATCAAAAGAACTGAAATAAGGGGGCAGTCAGCAGAAGCTTAGATACAATTTAATCACAGAGGTAAAAAAAGTGTATTATTTTAGGTGTGTTGGTTATGCAAAACTGGGGAATGGGTAATAAAGGGAATATCTTTCTTTTTAAACAACAAAAATTCTGGTTTTGACTGTCCCTTTAAGGGAACTTGAAAACCTGTGAGATAGTTACTTATTTACCTAATTAATAACTGTCACTACTCCTTGGTCTCAGCAGGGGATATGAGACAACATTTTTATATCTAGGATAACTAATTTATAACATGGTAGTGCCCATTACTTAGCAGAATTGTAGAGGAATTGGAAATCCCACAATAAAAGGCAAAGGGGAAACATAAGAAATGTAAGGAAATTGCAAAGTTTTCTTACTCCAAATAATTAAAACATTTTATATTACAATTTAAACATAAAATGTTTTAAAGGGACATTAAACCAAATAGTTCCTTTCATTATTCAGGAAGAACATATACAATTTTAAACAACTTTCCATTTTAGTTATATTATTTCATTTGCTTCATTCTCTTAGTATCATTTGTTGAAGAAGCAGTAATGCACTTCTGGGAGCTAGCTGAAAGCCAGTGACAAGAGGAATATATGTGCAGCCACCAATCAGCAGCTTCTGAGCCTACTTACGTATCTTTTAGCGCTGCAGAATCTGTGGGTGCTCTACAAATAACCGATAATAATAAAAGGATACAAAGAAAACAAAACAAACTAGATAACAGAAATAAATTGGTAAGTTATTTAACATTACATACTCTATCTGAATAATAAAAAATGTGTTTCATATCCCTTTAAGCCAGCAACAGTAAAATATATCAGCTGAGCAACATCTCTACGTTTGCATTTACACAGAGCAATAACAGAAGAAGATGACATCACAGGAAATATGTATTTTTTATAGTAAAGTGTTTAATTAGAACAAAATGTTTCACGTCAACCAAACATCTTTTCAAACAGTATTCTGCTCATTCAGGGCATATTGTAAGGATCGGTTTATGAAATTCAGTTAATCATTTTTCTGCGCAAGATTTGCTTTATTTAAACTCATTAAAGGACCGGTGAGCATCTGGTATCAGCTACTTGTCAGAAATTGTAGTGTTTACTGCATGTTTTATTTATTATCAAGTTGCTCTTGGGAAATAAAATTTCGTTGCGTTAAATAGAAGATCTCATATTCCCCACGGGAACTATTCACTACATTTTCTTGGGAACAAAACCAGATAGAAACATTTTCCTCCGACTTATCACACACCCATAACCACTTCCAACGTAATACTTTTTATCATTACATTGCCTTTTATGGCCAATGAACCAGGAAGTATATTGCATATATCTAGTGAATAGGGCTAATACAACTTTAACGGGACATAAAAGTCGTTTTGTTATGTATGGATGGTGTATATCAGTAATTGAGTACTGATAGGAACATGAAAACCAAAAATTTTATTTTATGATTCAGATAGAGCATGCAAATTTTAAACAACCTTCTAATTTACTTCTATTATCTAATTGTATTTGTCTCTTGGTATCTTTTGTTGAAGAAGAGGGACATAAGCTCAGGAGCGTGCACGTGTCTGGGGCACTATATGGCAGCAGTTTTGCAAGAATGTTTTTTTTAAGGGCACTAGATGGCTTGATAATTTCCTGCCATGTAGTGCGCCAAATTTGATTACAGAAGTAAATTGTAAACTTTTTTTAAATTGAATCAGTGGCGTCACTAGGGGGGTGCGGGCCGCACCGGGGTGACACCCTCCAGGGGGTGACACCACCAAAAAAAAAAAAAAAAGAAATACAATGTAGAGATGCATAGATTTTTTTTATTAGAGGGGCCAGCATTTGTGAACATTAGTGGGACTGGGGAAGTTGTAGACACTTAATTTTTTTGCCCCTTGAGCCAACGCTGCAATTTCCACAAATAGTTTTCCCGGCTGCTTTTGCTTGCTTGTACTTTGATCCTCCCCTGCCCAATTTCACTATGAATGTTGCGGGCGTGCCGTGGGGCTTGCAAAGTTGCGCTGCTAGCCTAAACCTGCCTGCCTATCTGTGCTCACTGCTCAGTGACGTGTGGGGCAGTGGAGTCACTCACTGCTGTGCTGTCTCTCTAAACGGGAACCGGGAAATCGTGAGGGGGATGCCTGGCACCTTACGGCATGACTGTCTGACACTGTCTCTAAAGTAAAGGAGACACGTATGATGCCCACCAGACCGGTATGGTTATGTTACACTAAGTGCACACTGAAGAGGTAGGAGGGGAGGGTGGGCGGGGATCTGGGGGTGGGCAGATTGCAGAGGTGATTGGCCATAAGAAGCGGCAGGCACTGACAGACTTGGAACAGAGTCAGAGAGCAGAATTTTCATAGTTTGCGCCTAAACCTTTTCTTTAGTGATTTATTTTTAGAGTGCTCTGTTTATCTTTCATTGCAGGAAAAATAAATAATGGAAGTGCATTGTATTTAATTGGAAACTTAAAAGGATATAAACCCCCAAATGTTTCTTTCATTATTCAGATAGAGCATGAGATTTTAAACAACTATATGAGAGCAGTTTTGAAAGAATGTTATCCATTTGCAAGAACACTATATGGCAGCACTATTTACTGTCATGTAGAGCTCCAGATGCCTACCTAGGTATCTCGTCAACACAGAATATCATGGAAACGAAGCAAATTTAAAGTGAAAGTCAATCCTAGCGTTGTACAAACGCTAGGATTGACTATTGAAACAAATGAAGGGGACTTTAATTCATGAAGTATAAGATACTTCATGTAGAAAGCTCCTTTATTTGTTTTAACTGATTGCCGTTCTTAGCTGCTACAGCAGCCCACGGCTAAAACATTTTTTGCTAAGAAGTGACGTTTTCACCTCTTAGCCAATAGCTGTGCGGTAAATCCGGTTCCCATGGCCGCCAAGCTGGATTTAACGCACGGCTATTGGCTAAGAGGTGAAAATGCCACCTCTTAGCAAAAAAATGTTTTTCTATCTTCATCCATCCAGCGCAGAGCGGGTCCATCTTCAAGACATCCGGCACGGAGCATCCTCTTCTTCCGATCGTCGCTGGAAAATGAAGTTTCCCTTTAAGTGACGTCATCCAAGATGACGTCACTTACATTCCGATTGGCTGATAGAATTCTATCAACCAATAGGAATTAAAGGGGAAAAAATCATATTGGCTGGTGCAATCAGCCAATAGGATTGAGCTTTCATCCTATTGGCTGATTGGAATAGCCAATAGAATGCGAGCTCAATCCTATTGGCTGATTGCAACAGCCAATAGGATTTTTTCACATTTAATTCCTATTGGCTGATAGAATTCTATCAGCCAATCGGAATGTAAGGGACGCCATCTTGGATGACATCACTTAAAGGGAAACTTCATTTTCCAGCGACGATCGGAAGAAGAGGATGCTCCGCGCCGGATGTCTTGAAGATGGACCCGCTCCGCGCCGGATGGATGAAGATAGAAGATGCCGTCTGGATGAAGACTTCTGCCGCTTGGATGAAGACTTCTGCCTGCTTGGATGAAGACTTCTGCTGGCTTCGAGGAGGACTTCTGCCCGCTTGGATGAAGACTTCTGCCGGCTTTGATGAGGACTTCTGCCGCCTGGATGAGGATGGACGTCCGGTCTTCGAAAACTGTACGTGGATCGTCGTGGGTTAGTGTTAGGTTTTTTTAAGGGTTTATTGGGTGGGTTTTATTTTTAGCTTAGGGTTTGGGTAATGTAAAAGAGCTAAATGCCCTTTTAAGGGCAATGTCCATCCAAATGCCCTTTTCAGGGCAATGCTAAGCTTAGATTTTATTTAGGGGGTTTGGTTGTGTGGGTGGTGGGTTTTACTGTTGGGGGGTTGTTTGTATTTTTTTTACAGGTAAAAGAGCTGAATTCTTTGGGGCAACGCCCCGCAAAAGGCCCTTTTATGGGCCATTGGCAGTTTAGTGTAGGCTAGGGTTTTTTTTATTTTGGGGGGGCTTTTTTATTTTGTTAGGGCTATTAGAAGTAATTCGTTTTTATTTTTGATCATTTCGTTTTTTATTTTGTGTAATTTAGTGTTTATTTTTTTGTAATTTAGATTCTTTAGAATTCTATTTGATTAATTTAATTTATTTTATTGTAATGTTAGGTTTTAGTGTAAGGCAGGTGAGGTTTTATTTTACAGGTAACTTTTTATTTATTTTAACAAGGTAGTAAGTAAATAGTTAATAACTATTTACTAACTATTCTACCTAGTTAAAATAAATACAAACTTACCTGTGAAATAAAAATAAAACCTAAGATAGCTATAATATAACTATTAGTTATATTGTAGCTAGCTTAGGTTTTATTTCACAGGTAAGTACGTATTTAGTTTTAAATAGGAATTATTTAGGTAATAATTGTAAGGTTTATTTAGATTTATTTTAATTATATTTAAGTTAGGGGGTGTTAGGGTTATGCTTAGGGTTACGTTAGGGTTATGCTTAGGGTTAGGGGTTAATATATTTATTTAGTGTTAGTGATGTTGGAGGCCAGAGGTTTAGGGGTTAATAACTTTAGTATAGTGGCGGCGGCATTGGGGGTGGCAGATTAGGGGTTAATAACTGTAATGTGGGTGGTGGCGATGTTAAGGGTGGCAGATTAGGGGTTAATAAGTGTATTTAGGTGGCGGTGATATCGGGAGCGGCAAATTAGGGGTTAATAGTTTTATTTAGGTGGCGGTGATGTTAAGGGCGGCAGAATAGGGGTGTTTAGACATGGTTTTTATGTGAGGGTGTTAGGTTTAAACATAACTTTCTCTTTCCCCATAGACATCAATAGGGCTGCATTATGGAGCTTTTCTTTCCCCGATCGCAGGTGTTAGGCTTTTTTTTTGCCGGCTCTCCCCATTGATGTCTATGGGGAAATCGTGCACAAGCACGTCAAAGCAGCGCTTGTATTTGGGTGAAGCATGGAGCTCAACGCCACATATCGCCCGTGCAAGCCTGCTTTTTGCAAACCTGTAATAGCAGCGCTTCCCCTTGAGCGTTAAAGGGACAGTCTAGTCAAAAATAATTTTTCATGATTCAGATAGGGCATTTAATTTTAAACAACTTTCCAATTTACTTTTATCATCAATTTTAATTTGTTCTTTTGGTATTCTAAATAGGTAGGCTCATTCTTAGCCTTTGAAAGCCACCTCTTATCTGAATGTATTTTGACATTTTCCACAACTAGAGGGTGTTAGTTCATGTGTGCCATATAGATAAAATTGTGCTCACACCCGTGGAGTTATAGTGGAGTCAGCACTGTTTGGCTAAAATGCAAGTCTGTCAAAAGAACAGAAATAAGGGGGCAAAATAAGGGGGCAGTCTGCAGAGGCTTAGATACAAGGTAATCACAGAGGTAAAAAGTGTATTGATATAAATGTGTTGGTTATGCAAAATGGGGAATGGTTAAAAAAGGGATTATCTATCTTTTTAAACAAGTTTTATCTAACACCTGAGATCTCATATTTTTGAGCCTTTATAACTTTTGTGTGCAATATTTTTTTTAAATAATTTTAGAGACGCTATTATGAATAATATATATATATATATATATATATATATATATATATATTTATATATATATTATAATAATTATAGCACATACCTACTGCACATAAACAGCACATACCTACTGCACATACATAGCACATACATTCTGCACATAAATAGTACATACCTACTGCACATATACCACACATACCTTCTGCACATAAATAGCACATACCTACTGCACATATACCGCACATACCTACTGCACATAAATAGCACATACCTACTGCACATATACCGCACATACCTACTGCACATATACCGCACATACCTACTGAACATAAATAGCACATACCTACTGCACATACTTACTGAACATAAATAGCACATACCTACTGCACATAAACTGCACATACCTACTGCACATATACCGCACATACCTATTGCACATAAACTGCACATACCTACTGCACATATACCGCACATACCTACTGCACATATACCGCACATACCTACTGCACATAAATAGCACATACCTACTGCACATAAACTGCACATACCTACTGCACATATACCGCACATACCTACTGCACATATACCGCACATACTTACTGCACATAAACTGCACATACCTACAGCACATAAATAGCACATACTTACTGCACATAAATAGCACATACCTACTGCACATAAACTGCACATACCTACAGCACATAAACTGCACATACCTACAGCACATAAATAGCACATACTTACTGCAAATAAATAGCACATACTTACTGCACATAAATAGCACATACTTACTGCACATAAACTGCACATACCTACAGCACATAAACTGCACATACCTACAGCACATAAATAGCACATACTTACTGCAAATAAATAGCACATACGTACTGCACATAAATAGCACATACTTACTGCACATAAACAGCACATACCTACTGCACATAAACTGCACATACCTACAACACATAAATAGCACATACTTACTGCACATAAATAGCACATACTTACTGCACATAAACAGCACATACCTACTGCACATAAACAGCACATACTTACTGCACATAAACAGCACATACGTACTGCACATAAATAGCACATACTTACTACACATAAACTGCATATAAATAGCATAGGACAACTGGATTAACTATGGCAGTAAAATAATAAATATATTTCTGTCCCTGAACAAAACCTTTATTCCTGCCTCAATAGAGATAAAGTCAAGTCCATTGAGACATATTTATTAGTCTGTCACTGTATCCAGGGACTCCCAGCAGGAGAGACTTTATTCCAGTAACATTATTATTAATGTATTATATGCAACAGTTGCTCTTGTCTACAATTAAATCTCAGAACAGACCCAGGGTGGCAGCTGTCCAGCAATTTATTGTTCACTGCTCAGGAAAGTCTGAAACATCCACAAAAGAACAAAAAATATTTAGCATCACAAGTGGCCACACTTATATTTTATATCTCCTAGCAGTGATTTTATCCCACACCTTCTGATAGCCAGATCTAATAACTATGTGCATGCCAATGTGAGGTTTTTTTAATGCATGCTAACCCATTCTGTGTCACGCGCAATACAAATACAGAGAATTTAAACAATAATAAAGTACAGCGATTTTTCTTACAGACTCAGCATGTAATATAATTACCAAATAAAAGCTAAACGAATGAAAAGAATAAAAAAAAACTGCACACAATAGAAATAAAAATAAATAAATGAAGGATTATGGTACAAAAGATGCAAACCTAGCAATTTTAGTGGTTGAGTGGTGCTATTATAACACCTTGACTAGCAATGTGGTCTCTCGAACCAATTTCTGTGCAATATACTATAGCTATTTTTGGCAGCTCAAGGGTTAACTAGAAAACGTACCGGGGAGCTGTTGAAAACCACTTCTTTATTTCATCCATTAAAAGGTTTGCAGCAACATAGTATCCACAGTCCACAATCAGCACACACACAGGTGCCTAGGCAGCGTCACAGGGGTCAGCTGACGCATTTCGGCAAATCGCTGCAGTCAAAGCTTTTTTTGCAAAAAGCCGTATTAAGAGCCCTCCCTGTGGACCGGAGCCATCAAAACAGTAACTTATCTGTATTGTTGCAGTAAATGGAACAAATAATATAGCTGCTTTTTGCAACATAATAAGGAACATTGATTCTGTACAAAATAGTATAGCGGCCTTACGTTAAGGGTTCATTTCTATTGTTAACTAGCCAAGACTCACACAGGAATCCAAATAGATACTTGCAATAATAACATAAATTTATAGATAGCTGGGCATCTATTTATCAAGCCGTCAACTTACTTGCATTCGACGGCACCAATACGCTTGCCTAAGATCGCCTAACATCGCTGCCGCGGACCTGAATACGTTCTCCAAAATTACCAAAAAAGCTGTCAAAAAGCCGCGCACCAAGTACGGTGCGATGAGCAGCAGACTGTTGTTAACTAACAGTCATCGATCTCGCTGCTCTTCGGCTTTTTCCAAGCTTTATTGGTATACTGTCACTAAACACCGCCACTATACTATACTGTTTTACCCCCTATACCGCCGCTCCCGGAGCCCACCGCAACTCTAATAAATGTATTAACCCCTAAACCGCCGCTCACGGACCCCACCGCAACTAAATAAAGTGTTTAATCCCTAAACAGCTGCTCCCGGAGCCCACCGCCACCTACTGTACATTATACTTATTAACCCCTAATCTGCTGCCCCCTACACCGCCGCCACCTACATTATATTTATTAACCCCTAATCTGCCCCCCCTACACCGCCGCCACCTACATTATATTTATTAACCCCTAATCTGCCGCCCCCTACACCACCGCCACCTACATTATATTTATTAACCCCTAATCTGCCCCCCCCCGACACCGCCGACACCTACATTAAACTTATTAACTCCTAATCTGCCGCCCCGACACCGCCACCACCTACATTATAGTTATTAACCCCTAATCTGCTGCCCCCAACGTCGCCGCAACCTAACTACACTTATTAACCCCTAATCTGCCGACCGGATATCGCCGCCACTTTAATAAATATATTAACCCCTAAACCGACGCACTCCCGCCTCGCAAACACTAGTTATTTTTTATTAACCCCTAATCTGCCTGCCCTAACATTGCCATCACCTACTTACATTTAATAACCCCTAATCTGCCACCCCCAACGTCGCCGCTACTATATTAAAGGTATTAACCCCTAAACCTAAGTTTAAGCCTAACCCTAACCCCCCTAACTTAAATATAATTTAAATTAAACGAAATAAATTTAAAAAAAAAATATTCCTATTTAAAACTTAGTACTTACCTGTAAAATAAACCATAAGATAGCTACAATATAACTAATAGTTACATTGTAGCTAGCTTAGGATTTATATTTATTTCACAGGCAAGTTTGTATTTATTTTAACTAGGTACAATAGTTATTAAATAGTTATTAACTATTTAATAACTACCTAGCTAAAATAAGTACAAAATTACCTGTAAAATAATTCCTAACCTAAGTTACAATTACAACTAACACTAGACTATCATTAAACTAATTACCTAAACTACCTACAATTAATTACAATTAAATTCAATAAACTAAATTACGAAAAAAAAACCCCACTAAATTACAGGAAAAAAAAAAATTACAAGAAGTTTAAACTAATTACACCTAATCTAAGCCCCCTAATAAAATAAAAAATCCTCCCAAAATAATAAAATGCCCTACCCTATACTAAATTACAAATAGCCCTTAAAATGGCCTTTTGCGGGGCATTGCCCCAAAGTAATCAGCTCTTTTACCTGTAAAAAAAAGAATACAATACCCCCCCAACATTACAACCCACCACCCACACACCCCTACTCTAAAACCCACCCAATACCCCCTTAAAAAACCCTAACACTACCCCATTGAAGATCAGCCTACCTTGAGCCGTCTTCACCCAGCCGGACACAAGTGGTCATCCGATCCGTCCAGTAGTCTTCATCCGATGGGGCAGAAGAGGACATCCAGACTGGCAGAAGTCTTCATCTTATCCGGGCAGAAGAGGACATCTGGACCGGGAGAAGGCTTCATCCAAGCGGCATCTTCTATCTTCATCCATCCGACAAGGAGCGACTCCATCTTGAAGACATCCGGCGTGGAGCCTCCTTCCAGCACGACGACTACACAATGAATGACGGTTCCTGTAAATGACGTCATCCAAGATGGCGTCCCTCGAATTCCAATTGGCTTATAGGATTCTGATTGGATCAGCCAATAGAATGCGACGTCAATTCTATTGGCTGATCCAATCAGCCAATCGGATTGAACTTCAATCCGATTGGCTGATTAAATCAACCAATCGGATTTTTCCTACCTTAATTCCGATTGGCTGATAGAATCCTATCAGCCAATCGGAATTCAAGGGACGCCATCTTGGATGACGTCATTTAAAGGAACCATCATTCGTCGTGTAGTCGTCGTGCTGGAAGGATTAGGGGTTAATAAGTGTAGTTAGGTTGCGGCGACGTTGGGGGTGGCAGATTAGGGGTTAATAACTATAATGTAGGTGTCGGCGATGTTAGGGGCAGCAGATTAGGGGTTCATAAGTATAATGTAGGTGGCGGCGATGTCCGGTCGGCAGATTAGGGGTTAAAAAAAAATATTATAGTGTTTGCGATGTGGGGGGGCCTTGGTTTAGGGGTTAATAGGTAGTTTATGGGTGTTAGTGTACATTGTAGCACTTTAGTTAAGAGTTTTATGTTCCGGCGTTAGCCCATAAAACTCTTAACTACTGACTTTTAAATGCAGTAGAAGTCTTGACAGGAGAGGGTCTACCGCTCACTTCTTCCAAGACTTGTAATACCAGCGTTAGGCAAATCCCATTAAAAAGATAGGATACGCAATTGACGTAAGGGGATTTGCGGTAGCCTCGAGTCACGGAAGAAAAGTGAGCGGTGAGCCTCTACCTGCCAGACTTGTAATACCAGCGTTAGGTAAAAAGCAGCGTTGGGACCTCTCAACGCTGCTTTTTACGGCTAACGCCAAACTCGTAATCTAGGTGATAATTTGCATAAATAAAAAGAGAGAAGCGCTAAACCTGAGAACGAACAATAGCATAATAGCTTGTTCTATGGCTAGTTACCACCCAAGAAGCAGCCTCTTTTTGCTCAACATGTGCCTTGCACAGAGAACTTTCCTGTAGTATATCAGTCTGATCCTGACTTAAAGTGAATGTAAATTTTGATGCTAAAGTGCCCGGTTTTTAAAACTTTGATTAAAAACAGGGGCACTTTAATTCATCAATATTTTCATTTCACTCCTGTTGTGAAAAAAAACTTACCTTTTAATCTTCACAGCAGCTCCAGCTTCCTCCACCTGTTTCAAAGCCTCTTCCTGGGTCTAAAATGAGGTATCTGGCTTCCTCCAATCACAGCAGTGAATCAGACACTGAATCCCCCGGGGGGGAATCTGTGATTGGAGGATGACCTATCAATCATTTCTGACATCAGAAATGGCTTGTGAGACCGGAGAAAGCTGCAGCTGCTGTGAAGTTTAAAAGGTAAGTTTTTTGTCACAACAGGAGTGAAATGTAAATTTTGATGAATTAAAGTGCCCCTGTTTTTAATCAAAGTTTTAAAAACCGGGCACTTAAACATCAAAATTTACATTCACTTTAACAGTACAGTCCAACATATGTATATGTATGTATCTCAATGTTAAAGTCTTTTTCTATAACACCTGAGACCTTCTATCTTTGAGTTTATAACTTTTGTGTGAAATATTTTTTTTAAGATGGTGTTATGAGTGTATCAGTACTTTGTAATTTATTTTTGATGTGTTTTGTGTAACTTTTTTGAGGACACTGTGTAATCATTCTAGTGTAAAGAGCAATTGCGCTCAAGCGATCGTGTTGACTCCTACCATACTACACATTTTTATGTCCCTATATTTCAAACCAGTGCAAATTGTGTTAACATGGCAGGTTTAAATGTATTTATTTTATTTTAGCATGCAGTTTTTTTTCAATGCATTGGTTAATTGTTGATATAAACTATATATAAATGAATTAACAATTACTTTACTAGACCATAAGAATGCAAGGGATTGCTTATGTAGTACCAGTACCATGTGTGTGCTACAGATAATCTAAGATCTTTAGACTTGTTATTGTTAATGCAGTGTTTAATGCTAAATATGACAGTTATTAAACACAATACACATTTAGGTTTGTCTCTTCATTTTGTATAAACTGTAGACATTTTTAACTGGTTATCGCTCTTCAAATAGACTTTTTATAGTATTAAGAACCCAATTGGCAAATGGGCAGTTTCCAGTATTAAAGTATTTTCAACTCCAGCAGTATAGAGACCTACCTCTGTTTTCCCTTTGCTCTGGCATGACCTGCGGGTATCTTCGTCAGAACTCCACTCTGTGGCCTAAAAATCAAAAATAAAATAAAATGAATGTCACATGGAAACACAAGTAACAGGAGGAATTTTATACTTACAAATCACAAAACACAATAGACAGAAAATAGATAACATTGGTGGCTTTTTAACCGTAAGCATACTAATTAGATGGCTGCACAAGGATGCTTATTTTGCAGAACAGATACTCTATAGTGTAAATCCTTTGTGTGCGAAGCTGGCTACATAACAAGCGTTGCAATAAAATACTTGGAGGGACTGTGCCCTTCACAGGCAGAATACATTTGGTGAATTATAGCATGTAATAGAAAGAAATTCTGGCCCAAATATTTACCAGATGGATTAGCTGGAACAAATATGTAACTGAAACAAAAATGTAATCCTACAGTAAAAATCAAGCATGGAGAGTGGATTTTTTGTGCAGCAAAAGATAACAAATGGTAGAAAATGACAACAGACAGTTCTGAGCACATTTTTTATCACAGTATTCCCAATAAAATAATAAAGTACACCGACATTCAGCCACTGCAAAGGATTCTGGACAATGTAAACAATAGCATCCTCTTTCTATATCCACGGTTCAAGCATGTGAATGAAGAGCAAACTAGACTACACACAGACAACTGTTTCATCCTATAGGAACTCATTAGTATAATATATAGATCTCTGAGAAGTTGGAACAACCATGTTGCCATAAACAAACTCTGCTTTAGATTCTCTTTGACTCTGGAGGGAAGCAAATTCTTCAGAGCTGCATCTTCAAGTCTTCTAAAGAAACAGCATGATAAAAGGATGGGTGACGTGCAGATCTCAATTATCATGTCACTTAAAATGCTGCCATCTTGTATTTTTAAAAGGGATGTTCTAGTATAAAAATTAAATCTTTTTGGTCTAGATTACAAGTGGGCACTAACTTATCGCTCTCCTGTAAATGGGAAAATTCGCCCGTTTATGGGCGCACGATAAATAACCAGTTATTACTAGTGGCTGGCTATTGCTACAGCGAGCTTGTGATAGCAATTACAGTGGGGCAAAAAACTATTTAGTCAGCCACCAATTGTGCAAGATCTCCCACTTAAGAAGATGAGAGAGGCCTGTAATTTTCATCATAGGTATACCTCAACTATGAGAGACAAAATGTGGAAACAAATCCAGACAATCACATTGTCTGATTTGGAAATAATTTATTTGCATATTATGGTGGAAAATAAGTATTTGGTCACCTGCAAACAAGCAAGATTTCTGACTCTCACAGACCTGTATCTTCTTCTTTAAGAGGCTCCTCTGTCCTCCAATCATTAACTGTATTAATGGCACCTGTTTGAACTTGTTATCAGTATAAAAGACACCTGTCCACCACCTCAAACAGTCACACTCCAAACTCCACTATGGTGAAGACCAAAGAGCTCTCGAAGGACACCAGAAACAAAATTGTAGACCTGCAACAGGATGGGAATACTGAATCTGCAATACGCAAGCAGCTTGGTGTGAAGAAATCAACTGTGGGAGCAATAATTAGAAAATGGAAGACATACAAGACCACTGATAATCTCCCTCGATCTGGGGCTCCACGCAAGATCTCACCCCGTGGGGTCAAAATGATCACAAGAACGGTGAGCAAACATCCAAGAACCACACGGGGGGACCTAGTGAATGACCTGCAGAGAGCTGGGACCAACGTAACAAAGGCTACCATCAGTAACACACTACGCCGCCAGGGACTCAGATCCTGCAGTGCTAGATGTGTCCCCCTGCTTAACAGTACATGTCCGGGCCCATCTGAAGTATGCTAGAGAGCATTTGGATGATCCAGAATGGATTGGGAGAATGTCATATGGTCAGATGAAACCAAAGTAGAACTGTTTGGTAGACACACAACTCGTCGAGTTTGGAGGAGAGAGAATTCTGAGTTGCAACCAAAGAACACCATACCTACTGTGAAGCATGGGGGTGGCAACATCATACTTTGGGGCTGTTTCTCTGCAAAGGGAACAGGACGACTGATCTGTGTACATGAAAGAATTAATGGGGCCATGTATCGTGAGATTTTGAGTGCAAACCTCCACCTCCTTCCTTCAGCAAGGGCATTGAAGATGAAATGTGGCTGGGTCTTTCAGCATGACAATGATCCCAAACACACTGCCCGGGCAACGGAGTGGCTTTGTAAGAAGCATTTCAAGGTCCTGGAGTGGCCTAGCCAGTCTCCAGATCTCAAACCCATAGAAAACCTTTGGAGGGAGTTGAAAGTCTGTGTTGCCCAGCGACAGCCCCAAAACATCACTGCTCTAGAGGAGATCTGCATGCAGGAATGGGCCAACATACCAGCAACAGTGTGTGACAACTTTGTGAAGACTTACAGAAAATGTTTGACCTCTGTCATTGCCAACAAAGGATATATAACAAAGTATTGAGATGAACTTTTGATATTGACCAAGGTATACCTATGATGAAAATGACAGGCCTCTCTCATCTTCTTAAGTGGGAGAACTTGCACAATTGGTGGCTGACTAAATACTTTTTTGCCCCACTGTAGTGCTCCGAAAAGTGACCAGAGATCAGATCTCTAGTTCATTTTCTAAATATCCCCCAAAATACAGTGTAGTGTATTAAAATTAAAAAAAAAAGCAGCATTTTTATTTTTTTAAATAATAACTGCATGAAGCAGTTATGAGGGGTTAAAGTGAGCGGGTCTGGGGTGTTAGAAAAAAACGGCACTGAAAAGTGCTTTTACATTGCGGTCTATGGGGAACTGTGTATTATATACATATATATTTTTGTGTTAATATGTAAATATACACATATAAACACTTAAATATATATGTATATATTCATACACATATAAATTGAAATTCGCTGCCCATCGACTTACCCCCTTCGTGGCACCAGGTTCTCAGCCTTTTCTCACGGCATGAGAACGAGGCTCCCATTGGAGCCTATAGAAGCACACTCTTGTGTGTGCAGAGCTTCCCTATAAAGGAAACGCAAGGTTGTGTTCGTATTGCACCTAACTTTTAATAACAACGTGCATTTGCATGCGCTGGTATTACTGAGTGGAGAACAAATATCATGCCCGCTTAAGCGATATTTTGCACTCCACTCGTAATCTGGCCCTCCATTTTTAAACCAGTTATTTTACCATGTTTTACACTGCAAAAGGATAAGGTGCATATCCAAAGTTGTGTCCCTGTGCTGTGGTAATGGAGTGCA
This sequence comes from Bombina bombina, assembly GCF_027579735.1. Classification (NCBI taxonomy): domain Eukaryota; kingdom Metazoa; phylum Chordata; class Amphibia; order Anura; family Bombinatoridae; genus Bombina; species Bombina bombina. Next base: position 301,459,392 of record NC_069499.1, on the reverse strand, counting down.
GCTTTGACTACGTTTTCTTTTCAATAATACATAGAAAAAAGGGAACATGCTCAAAAATATAACACCCTAACAAAATAGAACATCCGTTTTACACGAGAATGTCCTTTGTTGTGTCAACATTTTAAGCAAATACCAATTAAACTTCAATATGTAAAATGAGATAAAAGATAGTCACAATCTTGTATCAACTTCTGTATTGTTTAAATAATTTAATACATGTTTTTCAGAATGGCAATTTTCAGACCTGGATATTTACAGTATATGTTGAAGCATACATTTAATGAATAATTAATTAAGCGTCAGGGAAACCTAGCTGAAATCGGCAAGTTCTTAACAGAATAGAATACTATGAATACAGAGAGATACATATCACATTACATTTTTTTAAAGAAAACAGTACATGTTTTTTTTTTACATTAAACATTTGGTTTATACTTCTCTCACATAAATTTAACATATCCCTCTAGCTGCCATATGTCACTTAAACATCTTTAATAAATGTGTATAAAAAGTGAAAGGGAATATCATCTTTTAAAAAATTGTATAAGTATAGCGTGAATACATTTGGTTTTTTTGCAGACATTTTTTTTTAACTGAGGCACAAGTTCTCATCTATTGGTTGATCAGTGTAAAATACAAGCTGCAAGAATGACAAATGCGCCTTTCATATCTTGACTTTATAAATATATGTCTTATACAGCCACAATGCAAATGAATTAGAACAATTTTCAATTTGACGCTTTAAAAGCATTTTTATAAATCTACTCTATTCACAAGAGAAAATGTGATTAATAAACCAATCCTTAGTTTGAAATGTGTTTCAGAGCTTCATAAATTAGGTTAATTGTTTGACAACTGGGTTAACTTAGCTTTTTGTACATGGGCAGAACAGCTGCTGCACAATTCAAGGTAATGAAAAGTTATAATTGATCAAGACACAAATGAAAACAGCAGTTTAAAGGTTGCTAGATTTAAAATGTCTGTAGAAAACAACAGTCAAGGACTTACCAACTCCGAAAAGCACTTCAGTCCAGCCTTAATTAGACAAATAGAAATCCTTTTTTAATCCCACAACATAGGTATAGGGACAACGCTTCAGCCCACTTAATAGTCCAGCTGACATGACTAAGGGCTAATAAGTGGCCGGATAGTGGTCCCTATACCCATGTTGTGGGATTTATAAAGAATATCTATTTTTCTAATTAAAGCTGGATTCAATCTTTTTGGACTGAACTAATACTGAAATGACCAGTCCTGAGTCTGACAGAGCAGAAGTAGAGTCTGACTGCAGAGATGCACACGAGGAAGGAACAGGCCCCTCTCCTCTTGGGTTTCTTGGCTATGTCCTATCCTCCTTGCCAGTTATTAAACAGAATGTACAAAAGTACTTTACATAGTGCTCTAAAAGAGGATCAGAGCAACTGGGGGGCAGAGATCTCAGTTCATCTATTGGCCAGATACTTTAGCCCGGAGGGCAACTCTGTACAATGTAAACTCCCAAAGTTTGGGGGCAAAATGTGGATGGATAGACAGCCAGGAAGGTTACCACCCACCCAGGAGAATTTGAATACTCAGAAATGGAGAGGCATAAAATCTGATGTTGTCTTTACTCAATGTATCTCCAAAACTGATAAAACTGGAGTGGTTAGTGCGCAACCTACATTTACTATGGTATGCCCGTTCGCATAATATTCCCTCTGTTTGGCTGTCCACGGATGCGGAAAAGGGTTAGATGACGTCATTTAAAGGAACCTTCATTCTTCAGTCGCCGTCGGATGGAAGAGGATGTTCCGCGTCGGATGTCTTCAAGATGGACCCGTTCCGCTCCGGATGGAAAAAGATAGAAGGTGCCGCCTGGATGAAGACTTCTGCTGGTCTGGATGTCCTCTTCTGGCCGGATCGGATGAAGACTTCTGCCCCTCTGGAGGTCCACTTGTGCCCGGCTGGGTGAAGACGGCTCAAGTTAGGGAGATCTTCAAGGGGGTAGTGTTAGGTTTTTTTAAGGGGGGATTGGGTGGGTTTTAGAGTAGGGTTGGGTGTGTGGGTGGTGGGTTTTAATGTTGGGGGGGTTGTATTTCTTTTTAACAGGTAAAAGAGCTGATTACTTTGGGGCAATGCCCCGCAAAAAGCCCTTTTAAGGGCTATTTGTAATTTAGTATAGGGTAGGGAATTTTATTATTTTGGGGGGCTTTTTATTTTATTAGGGGGCTTAGATTAGGTGTAATTAGTTTAAACTTCTTGTAATTTTTTTTATTTTCTGTAATTTAGTGTTTGTTTTTTATGTACTTTAGTTTATTTTATTTTATTGTATTTAATTGTAGTTAATTGTAGTTAATTAATTTAATGATAGTGTAGTGTTAGGTGTAATTGTAACTTAGGTTAGGATTTATTTTACAGGTAAATTTGTATTTATTTTAACTAGGTAGCTATTAAATAGTTAATAACTATTTAATAACTATTGTACCTAGTTAAAATAAATACAAAGTTGCCTGTAAAATAAAAATAAATCCTAAAATAGCTACAATGTAATTATTAATTATATTGTAGCTATATTAGGGTTTATTTTATAGGTAAATATTTAGTTTTAAATAGGAATAATTGAGTTAATAATAGTAATTTTATTTAGATTTATTTAAATAATATTTAAGTTAGGGGGGTGTTAGGGTTAGACTTAGGTTTAGGGGTTAATAACTCTATTATAGTGGCAGCGACGTTGGCAGCGGCAGATTAGGGGTTAATACATTTAATAGGCTATGTGGGCTATGGCGGTTTAGGGGTTAACACTTGAATAGGTTTATTGCATTGTGGGTTAATGGCGGATTAAGGGTTAATAGTTTTAAGAGGTAATTTGCGATGTTGGGGTTGGTGGATTTAGGGGTTAATACTTGAATAGGTTAATTGCGTTGTGGGGGGTTGTCGGTCTAGGGGTTAATACATTTAATATTAGTAATGAGAGGGGGGGATTGCGGATATAGGGGTTTTTACGTGTTGGGCTTATTTTTTATGAGGCATGTTAGACTTTTACGGGAGATTTGTTATTTTATTTACTTTTCTTAGGCATCGGCAGTTTCTAAAGTGCTGTGAGTCACTAGCGACTCCAGAAATTTGTAGTTATGCTCATTTCTGGACATCGCTAGTTTATCCGACTTACGGCACTTTATGAACTGCCGGCGGGGTTTATGTAATACCCCGATGTGCAAGGTGAAATTACGGATGGCGCAGGTTCCCACGCTTGCGCCGAAACCTGCGCCGTATATTTGATCGTGCCCCTGGTTTCTAACTGAACACTTGGTATATATATGCAGCCACCAATCAGCAGAGAGAACCTAGGTTCTTTGTTGCTCCTGAGTATACCTAGATAAACCTTTCAGCAAAGGATAACCAGAGAAGGAAGCAAATTAAATAATGGAAGTAAATGGGAAATATTTTGGGTTTCATGTCCCTTTAAATAGAGTAGGTTTTAATAATTTTAAAACAAAAATATTGTTAACACAAAGTTTATTTATTAGTAAACATGAACAAAACTGTAATAATGTAATTATTTATTTTGCCCTGTTTTCCAGGAATATAATTATGAAAATTGTAGTTTTTCCAATTCAAAGAGCACACTACAGATTTTAAAAGCAAAAGCCTAACCCTGCTAAATATCTGTCCTAAAGAGACAATAAACACAGTGAGATTGTAATATAAAAAATGCTTAATTATTAATAGTTCAACAACTTTGTAATATACTTTCATTATTTATTTTGCCCCCTTTTCTTTTAATTTGCCATCCCAAAAATTGATCACATGACAGGCTTCAGAAGGCTAACCTTGTCACATGTCTATGGCTAAGTTGCAATTTGCTATCTTATCTATCATGCTGAACCCAAACAATGGAGACTTTGTTAATGTAATGATAGTGGCAAGCCTTTTTATCTCCAGATTTAAGTCTGGATTGGCTTTTCCAAAGGAGGAAAATTGTGGGTGGAGTTTGGCCTTTGTAGGGTTAATTCACTCTAATAACAAAAATGTAGTAACTGCAAGATGTTTACTGTCCCTTTAACTGCAACACAATGGAAATTTTGCTAAACAAATGACAGAGGCTTCTCCAAATAAGGAAAGAGGTGGGAGGAGTTTGACCATTGAAAAACAATTGCAACAAACAACGTGTCAGTTCATTCAGAATTGTTTACATTCACCTAGTATGCAAAACTGCAGAAAAAAAGCTTTGTAATCACAGGGTGTTGTATAACCCTTTACATTTCAGATGTTTCTGGATCATCTTATTTTCAATAATATTGAGCAATAGATTAAAATGTTGTTCAAATAATCATCTAACGAAAAAAGTGGGAGGAATCAATGTGTAGAATATAGTAGATTGTTCCTGCTGCAGCCCTTTCTATGAGATATATGAATTTATAAACTCTATAAAATGTTTTTTAAAGGGACATTATACACTAGATTTTTCTTTGCATACATGTGTTGCAGATGATCCATTTATATAGCCCATACAGGGTTTATTTTTGTTTTTAAAAACATATAGGGGGGTAGTTATCAAGCCGTCTACTTTTCTGGCTTCGCCGGCCCAATACGCCCGCCTAAGCTCGCCTACCTTCGCCGCCGCGAACCTGAAAAAATACGCCTAAGTTATCAAATAAAGCTGTCAAAAAGCCGCGGGGCGATGAGCAGCGGACAGTGACAGTTATCACTCATCCAATCTCGCTGCTCTTCGGCTTTTTCCCAGCTTTATTGCTAGCCTGTCACTAAGCACTCACACTAAACTGCACTGTTCTACCCCCTATACCGGCGCCCCCGGAGCCTCCCGCAACTCAATAAAGTTACTAACCCCTAAACCGCCGCTACTAGACCCTGCCGCAACTCTGATAAATGTATTAACCCCTAAACCGCCGCTCCTAGACCCTGCCGCAACTCTTATAAATGTATTAACCCCTAAACCTCCGCTCCCGGAGCCCACCACCACCTACATTATACCTAGTAACCCCTATCCTGCCCCCCCTATACCGTCGCCCTCTATAATAAAATTATTAACCAATATCCTGCTGATCCCGCACCTCGCCGCAACTAAATAAATAGTTTAACCCCTAAACCGCCGCTCCCTGAACCCGCCGCAACCTATAATAAATTTATTAACCCCTATCCTGCCCCCCCTACACCGTCGCCACCTATAATAAATTTATTAACCCCTATCCTGCCTCCCACTACGAAGCCGCCACTGTAATAAATTTATTAACCCCTAAACCTAAGTCTAACACTAACCCTAACGCCCCCCTAACTTAAATATTAATTAAATAAATCTAAATAATATTTATATTATGAACTAAATTAATCCTATTTAAAACTAAATACTTACCTTTAAAATAAACCCTAATATAGCTACAATATAAATAATAATTATATTGTAGCTATCTTAGGATTTATTTTTATTTTACAGGCATCTTTCAATTTATTTTAACTAGGTACAATAGCTATTAAATAGTTATTAACTATTTAATAGCTTACCTAGCTAAAATAAAGAGAAATTTACCTGTAAAATAAATCCCAACCTAAGTTACAATTACACCTAACACTACACTATACTTTAATAAATTAATCCTATTTAAAACTAAATACTTACCTGTAAAATAAACCCTAAGATAGCTACAATATATCTAATAGTTACATTGTAGCTATCTTAGGATTTATATTTATTTTACAGTTAACTTTGTATTTATTTTAGCTAGTTAGAATAGTTATTAAATAGTTATTAACTATTTAATAACTACCTAGCTAAAAGAAATACAAAATTACCTGTAAAATAAATGCTAACCTAAGTTACAATTAAACCTAATACCACACTATCATTAAATTAATTAAATAAACTACCTACAAATAACTACAATTAAATACAATTACATAAACAAACTAAAGTACAAAAAATAAAAAAAGCTAAGTTACAGAACTTAGACTTTTACGGGAGATTTGTTATTTTATTTACTTTTCTTAGGCATCGGCAGTTTCTAAAGTGCTGTGAGTCACTAGCGACTCCAGAAATTTGTAGTTATGCTCATTTCTGGACATCGCTAGTTTATCCGACTTACGGCACTTTATGAACTGCCGGCGGGGTTTATGTAATACCCCGATGTGCAAGGTGAAATTACGGATGGCGCAGGTTCCCACGCTTGCGCCGAAACCTGCGCCGTATATTTGATCGTGCCCCTGGTTTCTAACTGAACACTTGGTATATATATGCAGCCACCAATCAGCAGAGAGAACCTAGGTTCTTTGTTGCTCCTGAGTATACCTAGATAAACCTTTCAGCAAAGGATAACCAGAGAAGGAAGCAAATTAAATAATGGAAGTAAATGGGAAATATTTTGGGTTTCATGTCCCTTTAAATAGAGTAGGTTTTAATAATTTTAAAACAAAAATATTGTTAACACAAAGTTTATTTATTAGTAAACATGAACAAAACTGTAATAATGTAATTATTTATTTTGCCCTGTTTTCCAGGAATATAATTATGAAAATTGTAGTTTTTCCAATTCAAAGAGCACACTACAGATTTTAAAAGCAAAAGCCTAACCCTGCTAAATATCTGTCCTAAAGAGACAATAAACACAGTGAGATTGTAATATAAAAAATGCTTAATTATTAATAGTTCAACAACTTTGTAATATACTTTCATTATTTATTTTGCCCCCTTTTCTTTTAATTTGCCATCCCAAAAATTGATCACATGACAGGCTTCAGAAGGCTAACCTTGTCACATGTCTATGGCTAAGTTGCAATTTGCTATCTTATCTATCATGCTGAACCCAAACAATGGAGACTTTGTTAATGTAATGATAGTGGCAAGCCTTTTTATCTCCAGATTTAAGTCTGGATTGGCTTTTCCAAAGGAGGAAAATTGTGGGTGGAGTTTGGCCTTTGTAGGGTTAATTCACTCTAATAACAAAAATGTAGTAACTGCAAGATGTTTACTGTCCCTTTAACTGCAACACAATGGAAATTTTGCTAAACAAATGACAGAGGCTTCTCCAAATAAGGAAAGAGGTGGGAGGAGTTTGACCATTGAAAAACAATTGCAACAAACAACGTGTCAGTTCATTCAGAATTGTTTACATTCACCTAGTATGCAAAACTGCAGAAAAAAAGCTTTGTAATCACAGGGTGTTGTATAACCCTTTACATTTCAGATGTTTCTGGATCATCTTATTTTCAATAATATTGAGCAATAGATTAAAATGTTGTTCAAATAATCATCTAACGAAAAAAGTGGGAGGAATCAATGTGTAGAATATAGTAGATTGTTCCTGCTGCAGCCCTTTCTATGAGATATATGAATTTATAAACTCTATAAAATGTTTTTTAAAGGGACATTATACACTAGATTTTTCTTTGCATACATGTGTTGCAGATGATCCATTTATATAGCCCATACAGGGTTTATTTTTGTTTTTAAAAACATATAGGGGGGTAGTTATCAAGCCGTCTACTTTTCTGGCTTCGCCGGCCCAATACGCCCGCCTAAGCTCGCCTACCTTCGCCGCCGCGAACCTGAAAAAATACGCCTAAGTTATCAAATAAAGCTGTCAAAAAGCCGCGGGGCGATGAGCAGCGGACAGTGACAGTTATCACTCATCCGATCTCGCTGCTCTTCGGCTTTTTCCCAGCTTTATTGCTAGCCTGTCACTAAGCACTCACACTAAACTGCACTGTTCTACCCCCTATACCGGCGCCCCCCGGAGCCTCCCGCAACTCAATAAAGTTACTAACCCCTAAACCGCCGCTACTAGACCCTGCCGCAACTCTGATAAATGTATTAACCCCTAAACCGCCGCTCCTAGACCCTGCCGCAACTCTTATAAATGTATTAACCCCTAAACCGCCGCTCCCGGAGCCCACCACCACCTACATTATACCTAGTAACCCCTATCCTGCCCCCCCTATACCGTCGCCCTCTATAATAAAATTATTAACCAATATCCTGCTGATCCCGCACCTCGCCGCAACTAAATAAATAGTTTAACCCCTAAACCGCCGCTCCCTGAACCCGCCGCAACCTATAATAAATTTATTAACCCCTATCCTGCCCCCCCTACACCGTCGCCACCTATAATAAATTTATTAACCCCTATCCTGCCTCCCACTACGAAGCCGCCACTGTAATAAATTTATTAACCCCTAAACCTAAGTCTAACACTAACCCTAACGCCCCCCTAACTTAAATATTAATTAAATAAATCTAAATAATATTTATATTATGAACTAAATTAATCCTATTTAAAACTAAATACTTACCTTTAAAATAAACCCTAATATAGCTACAATATAAATAATAATTATATTGTAGATTGAGCTCGCATTCTATTGGCTGATCGGAACAGCCAATAGAATGCGAGCTCAATCTGATTGGCTGATTGGATCAGCCAATCGGATTGAACTTGAATCTGATTGGCTGATTCCATCAGCCAATCAGATTTTTCCTACCTTAATTCCAATTGGCTGATAGAATCCTATCAGCCAATCGGAATTGAGGGGACGCCATCTTGGATGACGTCCCTTAAAGGAGCCTTCATTCGTCGTAGTCCGTCGGTGAAGAAGGAGGTTCTGCGGCGGCGGAAGGAAGATTCAAGACCCGGCTTGGAAGATGACATCGGCCGGATCGAAGACTTCTTCAGCGCCGCCTGGATGATGACTTCATCAGATGGAAGATTTCTTCAGCGCCCCTTGGATGATCACTTCTGCCGGTCCGGATGTCCACTTGGGTTCCATCGCTGCTCGGCTGAGTGAAGACGACTCAAGGTAGGATGATCTTCAGGGGATTAGTGTTAGGTTTTTGTAAGGGGGGTTTGGGTTAGATTAGGGGTATGTGGGTGGTGGCTTTTAATGTTGGGGGGGTTTGTATTTTTCATTTACAGGCAAAAGAGCTGAACTTTTGGGGGCATGCCCCCACAAATGGCCCTTTTAAGGGCTGGTAAGGTAAAAGAGCGTTGAACTTTATTTAATTTAGAATAGGGTAGGGCATTTTTTTATTTTGGGGGGGTTTGTTATTTTATTAGGGGGCTTAGATTAGGTGTAAGTAGCTTAAAATTGTTGTAATATTTGTAAAATGTTTGTAACTTATTTTTTTATTTTCTGTAACTTAGCTTTTTTTATTTTTTGTACTTTAGTTAGTTTATGTAATTGTATTTAATTGTAGTTATTTGTAGGTAATTTATTTAATTAATTTAATGATAGTGTAGTATTAGGTTTAATTGTAACTTAGGTTAGCATTTATTTTACAGGTAATTTTGTATTTCTTTTAGCTAGGTAGTTATTAAATAGTTAATAACTATTTAATAACTATTCTAACTAGCTAAAATAAATACAAAGTTACCTGTAAAATAAATATAAATCCTAAGATAGCTACAATATAATTATTATTTATATTGTAGCTATCTTAGGGTTTATTTTACAGGTAAGTATTTAGTTTTAAATAGAAATAATTTATTAAAGTATAGTGTAGTGTTAGGTGTAATTGTAACTTAGGTTAGGATTTATTTTACAGGTAAATTTCTCTTTATTTTAGCTAGGTAAGCTATTAAATAGTTAATAACTATTTAATAGCTATTGTACCTAGTTAAAATAAATTGAAAGTTGCCTGTAAAATAAAAATAAATCCTAAGATAGCTACAATATAATTATTATTTATATTGTAGCTATATTAGGGTTTATTTTACAGTTAAGCATTTAGTTTTAAATAGGATTAATTTAGTTCATAATATAAATATTATTTAGATTTATTTAATTAATATTTAAGTTAGGGGGGCGTTAGGGTTAGTGTTAGACTTAGGTTTAGGGGTTAATAACGTTATTATAGAGGGCGGCGGTATAGGGGGGCAGGATAGGGGTTAATAGGTATAATGTAGGTGGCGGTGGGCTCCGGGAGCAGCGGTTTAGGGGTTAATATGTATAGAGTAGCTTGCGGTGGGCTCCGGGAGCGGCGGTTTAGGGGGTAATAACTTTATTTAGTTGCGGCGGTGTAGGGGGGACAGATTAGTGGTGTTTAGACTCGGGGTACATGTTAGGGTGTTAGGTGCAGACAGATCCCATAGGAATCAATGGGATGTCTGGCAGCAGCAAACTTGTACTTTCGCTATGGTCAGACTCCCATTGATTCCTATGGGATCCGCCGCCTCCAGGCTGGCGCTTTGAAAACCAGGTACGCTGGGCCGTAAAAGTGCCGAGCGTACCTGCTAGTTTTTTGATAACTAGCAAAAGTAGTGAGATTGTGCTGCACTTGTGTGCCGAACATCTGGAGTGACGTAAGAATCGATCTGTGTCGGACTGAGTCCGGCGGATCGAAGTTTACGTCACAAAATTCTACTTTTGCCGGTCTCGAGCCTTTGATAACTAAGGCGAATCAGCCTCGCCACAAATACGCTGCGGAATTCCAGCGTATTTGAGGTTGACCGCTTGATAACTAGGCCCCTTTGTTTTGCTTATTTTTAAATAACATTGCTGTGATTTTCAGACTCCTAACCAAGCTCTAAAGTTTTAGAAGTATACTGATGTATACCTACTCCAGCTTGCTCCTGTTTGTGTAAAAGGTGTTTTCATATGCAGAGGAAGGGGGAGGTGGGGAGTGTCTATTGTTTTTGCTATAGAACCACTTTCAGTGGGTGTGCCAGCCTAATCTTTTCCACAGAGCTAAACTGGGAGCTTCTAAGTAAGTTTTTAAACAGTTTTATACTGGATTTTTAGATCAGTATCTGTGCATATTCTTCTTTATAGTAGTGTCTATTACATGCATTTATATGAAAATTTGTGCATACTGTCCCTTTAAATTTGTCAGGTCTGCTACCCCAAGGGCTTGATGATATATTCTTCGCCAGCTCAAACCTTCTTCTTCTCGCTGACACTCGCAGGGCTGCCTCGGTGCAATGATCGTAAAAAAGGGGCAGTCCCTGCGAGTTGCGAGATGGCTCCTATTAAAAGTAATGGAGCTCGCTGGATAGGGACACTTTGATCCTTAGTGCGAAGTTAGCAGGGAGCAGGGAGAGCACTTTAAAATTAAAATCCTGCAGCCAATATAACTCACATTACGCTGCTTTCTGCTTATAGCATCTTACATTTGCCTATATTTTAGTATGCATTTGTTGAATTTTGTTACGATTTTTGATGCACCTTAACAATACAATTTTTCCCTGCTTATTTTTGTGTGAAATATTTGTTTTGTATAATGTTTAAAATACGAATTTTAATGTGCACATTTCATATGAAAATGCAGTATACGCCCCTTAACGAGACACCCTGTTTTCAAGGTAAAAAATGGCTTTAGATCATTCAACCAGGGAAATAGAAGGACTGGCGAGCATTCATTTATAATCTCGCCAGACCAGAGCTTTCGATCATCGAGCCCCAAGTCCTTTAGTTGTGTGTACAAGTGTAGTTTTGTTGTATGTTCTATAATAGGAGTTGGACAGAAAATGTCTTCATGAGCCTTTATCCCCCTTTTACTAAGATAGTACCACTCTACCTTTGTACAATCTTATTTAAGTAATGAATAAATTGTCTCTTAAATATTTGTCAATTTATTTTTAGGGCCGTTTACATTCAGCTGAAACATTTTGGTATTTTATGTAGAACTAGCCAGCTTTTGGATCATAAAGGCCAATATTTGATGTTATAAGAAATGTTCTTCCCTTCAAATTACAACTGTATTACCCATGAGAGGAAGCAGAAGTCATGTTATATGACCCATAATTACACTCATCAAAGGGTGGTTAGAGTCTGCTTTGTAAGGATAGCGGAGACTCTAACAGACATGAATAATGAACAAATGCAACAAATATAATGGAACAATTGAACAAAATTCATTTTACACTGGAAAAAATATTAAAGCTGCAGAATGTTAAGAAATACACATAATATTATTGTTTTGATAACATTTGCCTCTCATTATTTAAATGATATTAACTTAAATAGGGCAGTTTACAATTCGGGCTATTCGATATAAATAACATAACTTTTTTAAATGTATATGTATATATATATATATATATATATATATAAAACTCATTTATAAGAAGAAAATCTAGTTGTATTCAAAGCCTTTTGCCTTGTACATGTGGTGAGTAGAGGGTACCAATCTCACATCTTACAGAAAGCTGGTCCATACACACAATGCACACTCTTGACTGTCAATAAATTTCTTCATATTCTCCACGTACAGCTCTGTGGTTGTGCAAATGGGGCGGATTTCAGAGTTAAATAAAAAGGGACATTAAATACTAAATTAAGCGCTAACTAGATTTATGTGTTCAAAGCAAAGATTAACCTGAGAATAATATGAAGATATATTGTTATAAATTATATTACTTTAAAGGGACACCTACAACTTTGAGATAATAATAAAAAATACTGTTATATCCCACACAGCCATTGGCTGCACACTCTAGTGACCTATTTAAAACTGTCCCTAATTGGATACAGCAGAGAAGGTAACCTAAGTTACAACATGGCAGCTCTCATTGTTTTATAGATACTAAAACTTTATACTTATATCGTCAATATTGAAACAGCTAATGAAACATTAAAAAATACATCTACATGTTATTCTCAGACAAATCTGTTATTTGAATGCTTCATTCTATCTTTCATTTCTTTAGTGTTAAATGCCCCTTTTAATATGGAAAAAAATGCTGCCACATTGTAACCAAGGTTTTCTTCTCCGCTAAGGCCAAGTAGGAAAGCTATAAATGCGTTACTACAGTGTACAAACAATGACAGTGTGGAATATAGCAGTGTTAAAGGGCCACTAAACCCAAAATCTTTCTTTCATGATTCAGATAGAGAATAGAAATTTAAACAACATTACAATTTACTTTCATTATTTATTTTGCTTCATTTTTTAAATATCCTTAGTTGAAGAAAAAGCAATGCACATGGTGAGCCAATCACACAATGCTTCTATGTGCAGCAACCAATCAGCAGCTAGTGAGCATATCTAGATATGCTTTTCATCAAAGAATATCAAGAGAATAAAACAAATTAGATAATATAAGTAAATTAGAAAGATGTTTAAAATTGCATTCTCTTTCTAAATCATAAAAGAAAAAATGTGGGTGGCATGTCCCTTTAAGTCTGGAGTCTGCGCTTACACTTTTACTGGAATTGGAAAACCCACTTTTTCAGAATTAAGTTACAGGAAAGGGGTCTAAAATAAATAAAAGCATAATGCAAAGGTTTTTTTACTACACATAAACTTTTTATATTACAATATTACATTTTAATGCCATAACGCAACTTAATGAATTATATATAGTGACAAGTTTTTTGTTTGTTTTGTTTTTATATGTGATGCTGGGGCCCTATAGGTCCACATAAGTATATATTAGATTACTTACCTTTTAACTATTACATATCTCTCTATCTTTATCTATCTATCTATATCTATCTATATCTCTTTATATATCTATCTTTCTATATATCTATTTTATACACACACAAACAAATAATGGGCAGGTTAGCATGCATAATACAATTTGAAAGTAAATGGTTTGTGCAGGAGTGAAAGCCTATGGCCTAGATTTGGAGTTTGGCGTTAGACGTGAAAACCAGCGTTAGAGGCTCCTAACGCTGGTTTTAGGCTACCGCCGGTATTTGGAGTCACTCAAAAAAGGGTCTAACGCTCCCTTTTCAGCCGCGACTTTTCCATACCGCAGATCCCCTTACGTCAATTGCGTATCCTATCTTTTCAATGGGATTTTTCTAACTCCGGTATTTAGAGTCGTGTCTGAAGTGAGCGTTAGACATCTAACGACAAAACTCCAGCCGCAGGAAAAAAGTCAGTAGTTAAGAGCTTTCTGGGCTAACGGCGGTTTATAAAGCTCTTAACTACTGTACTCTAAAGTACACTAACACCCATAAACTACCTATGTACCCCTAAACCGAGGTCCCCCCATATCGCCGCCACTATATTTAAATTTTTTAACCCCTAATCTTCCGCTCCGTACATTGCCGCCAACTACGTTATCCCTATGTACCCCTAATCTGCTGCCCCTAACACCGCCGACCCCTATATTATATTTATTAACCCCTAACCTGCCCCCACAACGTCGCAGCCAGCTACCTACAATAATTAACCCCTAATCTGCCGACCGCAAAGCGCCGCCACCTACGTTATATTTATGTACCCCTAATCTGCTGCCCCTAACACCGCTGACCCCTATATTATATTTATTAACCCTTAATCTGCCCCCTCAACGTCGCCTCCACCTGCCTACACTTATTAACCCCTAATCTGCCGAGCAAACCGCACCGCTATTATTATAAAGTTATTAACCCCTAATCCGCCTCACTAACCCTATAATAAATAGTATTAACCCCTAATCTGCCCTCCCTAACATCGCCGACACCTAACTTCAAACATTAACCCCTAATCTGCCAACTGGAGCTCACCGCTATTCTAATAAATGTATTAACCCCTAAAGCTAAGTCTAACCCTAACACTAACACCCCCCTAAATTAAATATAATTTTAATCTAACGAAATTAATTAACTAAATACTTACCTGTAAAATAAACCCTAATATAGCTACAATATAAATTATAATTATATTATAGCTATTTTAGGATTAATATTTATTTTACAGGTAACTTTGTATTTATTTTAACCAGGTACAATAGCTATTAAATAGTTAAGAACTATTTAATAGCTAAAATAGTTAAAATAATTACAAAATAATTACAAAATTACCTGTAAAATAAATCCTAACCTAAGTTACAATTAAACCTAACACTACACTATCAATAAATTAATTAAATAAACTACCTACAATTACCTACAATTAACCTAACACTACACTATCAATAAATTAATTAAATACAAATAAATACAATTAAATATACTAGCTAAAGTACAAAAAATAAAAAAGAACTAAGTTACAAAAAATAAAAAAATATTTACAAACATAAGAAAAATATTACAACAATTTTAAACTAATTACACCTACTCTAAGCCGCCTAATAAAATAACAAAGCCCCCCAAAATAAAAAAATGCCCTACCCTATTCTAAATTACTAAAGTTCAAAGCTCTTTTACCTTACCAGCCCTGAACAGGGCTCTTTGCGGGGCATGCCCCAAAGAATTCAGCTCTTTTGCCTGTAAAAAAAAACATACAATACCCCCCCCAACATTACAACCCACCACCCACATACCCCTAACCCCCCTTAAATAAACCTAACACTAAGCCCCTGAAGCTCATCCTACCTTGTCTTCACCTCACCGGGTATCACACCGATCCGTCCAGAAGAGCTCCTCCGATGTCCTGATCCAAGCCCAAGCGGGGGGCTGAAGAGGTCCATGATCCGGCTGAAGTCTTCATCCAAGCGGGAGCTGAAGAGGTCCATGATTCGGATCAGCCAATAGAATGCGAGCTCAATCTGATTGGATCAGCCAATCGGATTGAACTTGATTCTGATTGGCTGATTCCATCAGCCAATCAGAATATTCCTACCTTAATTCCGATTGGCTGATAGAATCCTATCAGCCAATCGGAATTCGAGGGACGCCATCTTGGATGACGTCCCTTAAAGGAACCGTCATTCGGCTAATAGGCGTCGGGAGAAGAGGATGTTCCGCGTCGGAGGTCTGCAAGATGGATCCGGAAGAAAGAAGATTGAAGATGCCATTGATAGAAGACTTCATCCGGAT
The DNA here is from genome assembly GCF_027579735.1 of Bombina bombina. Classification (NCBI taxonomy): domain Eukaryota; kingdom Metazoa; phylum Chordata; class Amphibia; order Anura; family Bombinatoridae; genus Bombina; species Bombina bombina. The sequence continues at coordinate 301,443,711 of NC_069499.1, read as the reverse complement.
CATGGACCTCTTCAGCTCCCGCTTGGATGAAGACTTCATCCGGATCATGGACCTCTTCAGCTCCCGCTTGGATGAAGACTTCAGCCAGATCATGGACCTCTTCAGCCCCCCGCTTGGGCTTGGATCAGGACATCGGAGGAGCTCTTCAGGACGGATCGGTGAACCTGGTATAGTGAAGACAAGGTAGGAAGATCTTCAGGGGCTTAGTGTTAGGTTTATTTAAGGGGGGTTTGGGTTAGATTAGGGGTATGTGGGTGGTGGGTTGTAATGTTGGGGGGGGGGTATTGTATGTTTATTTTTTTACAGGCAAAAGAGCTGAATTCTTTGGGGCATGCCCCGCAAAGGGCCCTGTTCAGGGCTGGTAAGGTAAAAGAGCTTTGAACTGTAGTAATTTAGAATAGGGTAGGGCATTTTTTATTTTGGGGGTCTTTGTTATTTTATTAGGGGGCTTAGAGTAGGTGTAATTAGTTTAAAATTGTTGTAATATTTTTCTTATGTTTGTAAATATTTTTTTATTTTTTGTAACTTAGTTCTTTTTTATTTTTTGTACTTTAGTTAGTTTATTTCATTGTAGTTATTTGTAGGAATTGTATTTAATTTATTTATTGATAGTGTAGTGTTAGGTTTAATTGTAGGTAATTGTAGGTATTGTATTTAATTAATTTAATGATAGTATAGTGTTAGGTTTAATTGTAACTTAGGTTAGGATTTATTTTACAGGTAATTTTGTAATTATTTTAACTAGGTAGCTATTAAATAGTTCTTAACTATTTAATAGCTATTGTACCTGGTTAAAATAATTACAAAGTTGCCTGTAAAATAAATATTAATCCTAAAATAGCTATAATATAATTATAATTTATATTGTAGCTATATTAGGATTTATTTTACAGGTAAGTATTTAGCTTTAAATAGGAATAATTTATTTAATAAGAGATAATTAATTTCGTTAGATGTAAATTATATTTAACTTAGGGGGGTGTTAGTGTTAGGGTTAGACTTAGCTTTAGGGGTTAATACATTTATTAGAATAGCGGTGAGCTCCAGTCGGCAGATTAGGGGTTAATAATTGAAGTTAGGTGTCGGCGATGTTAGGGAGGACAGATTAGGGGTTAATACTATTTATTATAGGGTTAGTGAGGCGGATTAGGGGTTAATAACTTTATTATAGTAGCGCTCAGGTCCGGTCGGCAGATTAGGGGTTAATAAGTGTAGGCAGGTGGAGGCGACGTTGTGGGGGGCAGATTAGGGGTTAATAAATATAATATAGGGGTCGGCGATGTTAGGGCAGCAGATTAGGGGTACATAGTGATAATGTAAGTAGCGGCGGTTTACGGAGTGGCAGAGTAGGGGTTAATAATAATATGCAGGGGTCAGCGATAGCGGGGGCGGCAGATTAGGGGTTAATAAGTGTAAGGTTAGGGGTGTTTAGACTCGGGGTACATGTTAGGGTGTTAGGTGCAGACGTAGGAAGTGTTTCCGCATAGCAAACAATGGGGCTGCGTTAGGAGCTGAACGCGGCTTTTTTGCAGGTGTTAGGTTTTTTTTCAGCTCAAACAGCCCCATTGTTTCCTATGGGAGAATCGTGCACGAGCACGTTTTTGAGGCTGGCCGCTTGCGTAAGCAACTCTGGTATCGAGAGTTGAAGCTGCGTTAAAAATGCTCTACGCTCCTTTTTTGGAGCCTAACGCAGCCTTTATGTGGACTCTCAATACCAGAGTTATTTTTATGGTGCGGCCAGAAAAAAGCCGGCGTTAGATTTTCGGGTCGTTACCGACAAAACTCAAAATCTAGTATGTCAGCTAACTTCAGGACTTCAGATACCGTGTCCGCAACCATTAGTTTTCAGGTATTTGAGTGGAAAATTTACACACACATACTAGAGTCACCATCTTTTAAAAAAAATTAAAAATAAAAAATACTTGCCATACTCATTAGCATATATTTGCATAAATATTTATTCAGCATAAATCAGGAACTAAAGCTGCTTGAGACTTATTTTAAGTGATCATTATTCTATAAGTAGATTACAATACACTTAGAAGTTTGACAATTATAGCATCTTAATTTCTATATTTAATCCTTACTTTCAACTTTGACCTGAACCTTAAAAATACTGGCACACACACACACACATTATATATATATATATATATATATATATATATATATATATATATATATATATATATATATATATATATATATATATATATATATATATATACATACACACACATATATACAGTATTTATATAATTACATATATATATATATATATATATATATATACTTATACATCTATACATACACACACATATATACAGTATTAATATAATTACATATATATATATATATATATATATATATATATATACTTATACATCTATACATACACACACATATATATACAGTATTTATATAATTTATACATCTATACATACACACACATATATACAGTATTAATATAATTACATATATATATATATATATATATACTTATACATCTATACATACACACACATATATACAGTATTTATATAATTACATATATATATATATATATATATATATATATATATACTTATACATCTATACATACACACACATATATACAGTATTAATATAATTACATATATATATATATATATATATACTTATACATCTATACATACACACACATATATACAGTATTTATATAATTACATATATATATATATATATATATATACTTATACATCTATACATACACACACATATATACAGTATTAATATAATTACATATATATATATATATATATATATATACTTATACATCTATACATACACACACATATATACAGTATTTATATAATTACATATATATATATATATACTTATACATCTATACATACACACACATATATACAGTATTTATATAATTACATATATATATATATATATATATATATATATACTTATACATCTATACATACACACACATATATACAGTATTTATATAATTACATATATATATATATATATATATATATATATATACTTATACATCTATACATACACACACATATATACAGTATTTATATAATTACATATATATATATATATATATATATATATACTTATACATCTATACATACACACACATATATACAGTATTTATATAATTACATATATATATATATATATATATATATATATATATATACTTATACATCTATACATACACACACATATAACACACAGGACAGTCTGTTTATAGACTACTCTATTAGTATGCTGCCTTTTCTGCACAAAATCATGCATTGTCCCACAATCTTCAAACAACCAACAGGGCTGTCTATGACTTTCCTTAAGCTCAGGACCCCCTATTGACAAACAGGATCCGCTAACCTTTGCTCTAAGGATTAGCCTATGCTGATGGATGTGACTGACGTTCCCATAGATTTTCCCACAACGATCCCGGCTTTGTAAGGTACAAAGAACTCCAATGAACACAACCACATCCAGCGCACAATCAATTTACTATGGCTGCTATCTGCATTGTATTTCTGCATTAGGCAGCACATTGCTTTCTAACACAGCTTTAAATTCCTTTACTTTCTCCCCATTGTATTGTCTTTAGAATACAAGTACAAATCAGGGGTGATGGGGGCAGGGGAAGGGATGGATTTGCTTTGCTGTATAATTCTGGCCTCTTGGGCATCATTCATGTAGAAGGAGGAGTATAGAGATTGGAGAAAGTCTAATCTCTAAGCAAATCCTAATGAACTCAGACAAGTCATAGTATCCCTTTAAACCCTTAATACCACAAGGAGATTACAGGCTGGCTTCCAGGTGTAGCGCATAGTAGGTAAAGTACCAACAATCTGGTGTTCACATAAAAGCAATGCACCAAATCTAGTCCATTATTTACTATGGCCTAGATTTGGAGTTTGGCGTTAGCCGTGAAAACCAGCGTTAGAGGCTCCTAACGCTGGTTTTGGCCGCCCGCTGGTATTTGGAGTCAGTGATTAAAGGGTCTAACGCTCACTTTTCAGCCGCGACTTTTCCATACCGCAGATCCCCTTACGTCAATTGCGTATCCTATCTTTTCAATGGGATCTTCCTAACGCCGGTATTTAGAGTCGTTTCTGAAGTGAGCGTTAGAGCTCTAACGACAAAACTCCAGCCGCAGGAAAATAGCAGTAGTTAAGAGCTTTCTGGGCTAACGCCGGTTCATAAAGCTCTTAACTACTGTACCCTAAAGTACACTAACACCCATAAACTACCTATGTACCCCTAAACCGAGCTCCCCCCACATCGCCACCACTCGATTAAAATTTTTTAACCCCTAATCTGCCGACCGCCACCTACGTTATACTTATGTACCCCTAATCTGCTGCCCCTAACCCCGCCGACCCCTGTATTACATTTATTAACCCCTAATCTGCCCCCCTCAACGTCGCCGACACCTGCCTACACTTATTAACCCCTAATCTGCCGAGCGGACCTGAGCGCTACTATAATAAATGTATTAACCCCTAATCCGCCTCACTAACCCTATAATAAATAGTATTAACCCCTAATCTGCCCCCCACAACGCCGCCGCCAGCTACTTAAAATAATTAACCCCTAATCTTCCGACCGCAAAGCGCCGCCACCTACGTTATCCCTATGTACCCCTAATCTGCTGCCCCTAACACCGCCGACCCCTATATTATATTTATTAACCACTAATCTGCCCCCCTCAACGTCGCCGACACCTGCCTACACTTATTAACCCCTAATCTGCCGAGCGGACCTGAGCGCTACTATAATAAATGTATTAACCCCTAATCCGCCTCACTAACCCTATAATAAATAGTATTAACCCCTAATCTGCCCTCCCTAACATCGTCGACACCTAACTTCAATTATTAACCCCTAATCTGACGACCGGAGCTCACCGCTACTATAATAAATGGATTAACCCCTAAAGCTAAGTCTAACCCTAACTCTAACACCCCCCTAAGTTAAATATAATTTAAATCTAACGAAATAAATTAACTCTTATTAAATAAATTATTCCTATTTAAAGCTAAATACTTACCTGTAAAATACATCCTAATATAGCTACAATATAAATTATAATTATATTATAGCTATTTTAGGATTTATATTTATTTTACAGGCAACTTGGTAATTATTTTAACCAGGTACAATAGCTATTTAATAGTTACCTAGTTAAAATAATAACAAATTTACCTGTAAAATAAATCCTAACCTAAGATATAATTAAACCTAACACTACCCTATCAATAAATTAATTAAATAAACTACCTACAATTACCTACAATTAACCTAACACTACACTATCAATAAATTAATTAAACACAATTGCTACAAATAAATACAATTACATAAACTAGCTAAAGTACAAAAAATAAAAAAGAACTAAGTTACAAAAAATAAAAAAATATTTACAAACATAAGAAAAATATTACAACAATTTTAAACTAATTACACCTACTCTAAGCCCCCTAATAAAATAACAAAGCCCCCCAAAATAAAAAATTCCCTACCCTATTCTAAATTAAAAAAGGTAAAAGCTCTTTTACCTTACCAGCCCTGAACAGGGCCCTTTGCGGCCATGCCCCAAGAATTTCAGCTCTTTTGCCTGTAAAAAAAAACATACAATACCCCCCCCCAACATTACAACCCACCACCCACATACCCCTAATCTAACCCAAACCCCCCTTAAATAAACCTAACACTAAGCCCCTGAAGATCTTCCTACCTTGTCTTCACCATCCAGGTTCACCGATCCGTCCTGAAGAGCTCCTCCGATGTCCTGATCCAAGCCCAAGCGGGGGGCTGAAGAGGTCCATGATCCGGTCAAAGTCTTCATCCAAGTGGGGCAGAAGAGGATCTTCCATCCGATTGAAGTCTTCATCCAAGCAGCATCCATCCGGAGCGAAGCGGCAGGATCCTGAAGACCTCCAGCGCGGAACATCCATCCGGCCCGACGACTGAACGACGAATGACTGTTCCTTTAAGGGACGTCATCCAAGATGGCGTCCCTCGAATTCCGATTGGCTGATAGGATTCTATCAGCCAATCGGAATTAAGGTAGGAATTTTCTGATTGGCTGATGGAATCAGCCAATCAGAATCAAGTTCAACCCGATTGGCTGATCCGATCAGCCAATCAGATTGAGCTCGCATTCTATTGGCTGATCGGAACAGCCAATAGAATGCGAGCTCAATCTGATTGGCTGATTGGATCAGCCAATCGGATTGAACTTGATTATGATTGGCTGATTCCATCAGCCAATCAGAAAATTCCTACCTTAATTCCGATTGGCTGATAGAATCCTATCAGCCAATCTGAATTTGAGGGACGCCATCTTGGATGACGTCCCTTAAAGGAACAGTCATTCGTCGTTCAGTCGTCGGGCCGGATGGATGTTCCGCGCTGGAGGTCTTCAGGATCCTGCCGCTTCGCTCCGGATGGATGCTGCTTGGATGAAGACTTCAATCGGATGGAAGATCCTCTTCTGCCCCGCTTGGATGAAGACTTTGACCGGATCATGGACCTCTTCAGCCCCCCGCTTGGGCTTGGATCAGGACATCGGAGGAGCTCTTCAGGATGGATCGGTGAACCTGGATGGTGAAGACAAGGTAGGAAGATCTTCAGGGGCTTAGTGTTAGGTTTATTTAAGGGGGGTTTGGGTTAGATTAGGGGTATGTGGGTGGTGGGTTGTAATGTTGGGGGGGGGGTATTGAATGTTTTTTTTACAGGCAAAAGAGCTGAAATTCTTGGGGCATGCCCCGCAAAGGGCCCTGTTCAGGGCTGGTAAGGTAAAAGAGCTTTTACCTTTTTTAATTTAGAATAGGGTAGGGAATTTTTTATTTTGGGGGGCTTTGTTATTTTATTAGGGGGCTTAGAGTAGGTGTAATTAGTTTAAAATTGTTGTAATATTTTTCTTATGTTTGTAAATATTTTTTTATTTTTTGTAACTTAGTTCTTTTTTATTTTTTGTACTTTAGCTAGTTTATGTAATTGTATTTATTTGTAGCAATTGTGTTTAATTAATTTATTGATAGTGTAGTGTTAGGTTAATTGTAGGTAATTGTAGGTAGTTTATTTAATTAATTTATTGATAGGGTAGTGTTAGGTTTAATTATATCTTAGGTTAGGATTTATTTTACAGGTAAATTTGTTATTATTTTAACTAGGTAACTATTAAATAGCTATTGTACCTGGTTAAAATAATTACCAAGTTGCCTGTAAAATAAATATAAATCCTAAAATAGCTATAATATAATTATAATTTATATTGTAGCTATATTAGGATGTATTTTACAGGTAAGTATTTAGCTTTAAATAGGAATAATTTATTTAATAAGAGTTAATTTATTTCGTTAGATTTAAATTATATTTAACTTAGGGGGGTGTTAGTGTTAGGGCTAGACTTAGCTTTAGGGGTTAATCCATTTATTATAGTAGCGGTGAGCTCCGGTCGTCAGATTAGGGGTTAATAATTGAAGTTAGGTGTCGGCGATGTTAGGGAGGGCAGATTAGGGGTTAATACTATTTATGATAGGGTTAGTGAGGCGGATTAGGGGTTAATAACTTTATTATAGTAGCGCTCAGGTCCGCTCGGCAGATTAGGGGTTAATAAGTGTAGGCAGGTGTCGGCGACGTTGTGGGGGGCAGATTAGGGGTTAATAAATATAATATAGGGGTCGGTGATGTTAGGGCAGCAGATTAGGGGTACATAGGGATAACGTAGGTTGCGGCGGTTTACGGAGCGGCAGATTAGGGGTTAAAAATAATATGCAGGGGTCAGCGATAGCGGGGGCGGCAGATTAGGGGTTAATAAGTGTAAGGTTAGGGGTGTTTAGACTCGGGGTACATGTTAGAGTGTTAGGTGCAGACGTAGGAAGTGTTTCCCCATAGGAAACAATGGGGCTGCGTTAGGAGCTGAACGCTGCTTTTTTGCAGGTGTTAGGTTTTTTTTCAGCTCAAACAGCCCCATTGTTTCCTATGGGGATATCGTGCACGAGCACGTTTTTGAGGCTGGCCGCGTCCGTAAGCAACTCTGGTATCGAGAGTTGCATTTGCGGTAAAAATGCTCTACGCTCCTTTTTTGGAGCCTAACGCAGCATTTGTTTGAACTCTCGATACCAGAGTTAAATTTATGGTGCGGCCAGAAAAAAGCCCGCGGAGCGTTAACAGCCCTTCTACCGCCGAACTCCAAATCTAGGCCCATATGATTTACAGAAGGATGCTCCAGTTATTGCTTCTGCAATTAAAGTGCAAGTGTTACAGCATGTTATTATTGCTACAGAGCAGCAAAACACTTCTACTACAAAGTTGAACATGGTTGGTGACTGGTGGCTACATACATATGCCTCTTGTCATTGGCTACTGGCTGTGTTTAGTCATAGCCCAGTAGTGCATTGTGCTCTGGAGTATATTCAGCTGGGTGTTAAACTTATTTGCAGAGGATTAACAAATAGTTATATGCAAGCCAGCTAATTCTGCATGTTTGAATACACAATGATAACATTCAGCAGCATATGGCCCATCACGGCTAATGCCATAGGACATGTGCATTTTCCTTCTGCTTGAGCTCCAAATGCAGCTGGCAATGTATCATATATTGCCACCAGCATTAGTAGCCTGCATGAGACACAAATACTTGTGCACATGACATGTGGCTATACTGCCAGCAAGTTACATGCACTTTAAAAGTTATCATTCAAGCACTGATATTGTAAATATACTTCTAATTGTATTAACATGCATTTCATTTTTAGATGTATGATAAATATAATTAGGAATTCCATGTCCCCTCTTGGAATGTCCCACCTTTGCTATTACCAGTTCTGTGGTTGTACATTTAAGATCATCAAGTTCCGACCTGTCTGGCTACTTCACTGCACCACCTGGTTTTTCTCTATGATGTACAAAAGGCCTATACTATGCACATACAGGATTTAACCACGATGGGTACAAGCCTGCCTCAAGTGACGTCTGACAAGCTCAGACAAGGGTCACTCATAGACCAGGAGCAGATAGATAATCAGCCAGATTCTTTTGTCAGTGAATAAACCATAGGCTCTGATAATCCCAAGTAGTTATCAGTAAACAGAGGAGGAGATTCTGCCAAGAATGCGTTCTTTTTATGTGGCTTTGTGGTTGGCGAAACTCTCTGCACAGATCAGCGAAGAGAGAGCTCTCAGCCATACAACAGCATTTAACCCATGTGGATGGATTATTTTAAATTCTTTGACAAACAAGAACAATATCAAAGTAAAAAAGAACAACTGGAATATTAAGAGCCTTCAAAAAACTTAAATCTTATTAAATTATCTTGTAAACACAGACATAAGATAATTCAAATAATACTATAATAAGGAATAATAATAATAATAATAATAAAAAGCAATACTTCCCAGCAATGTGAACACGAGTACCAGCACATATCAGTGTGCGTTGGAATTACATAGATGACCACAAATATCGGTTTCATGAAAGCGATATTTAGCGCTCCACTTGTAATCTGGCCCTAAAGATATTATCTAACTGAGAAGACACACGGGGTTTGGACAGGCCACCACCTTCTGAAAATTTTGTGAAAACATAAAAAACTTCTTTATATACTTATAAAAATTAAAATGAACAGTTTTTAAGCAACCCTACAACAACATATAAACCTATTGAGCAAGATTACAAGTAAATACAGTAGATTTGCATAATCAACAACACACATCCACGATAAAATGACAGTGTAATAGCATTTAGGGGCATATTTATCAAGCTCTGTATGGAGCTTGAGGGCCCTTATTTCTCTCGCTGTAAACAGAAGTTATGAAGATAACTTGTCCGTCTGCTCTGAGGCAGCGGACAGAAATCAACCCGATCGAATACGATTGGGTTGATTGACACCCCCTGCTAGCAGCCGATTGGCCACAAATCTGCAGGGGGCGGCATTGCACCAGCTCACACATTGATAAATATACCCCTTAGTCTGAACTTCAAATGATTTGTGGATTTTTTTCTGACAAATTTCAAAATTATATTTATTTCCACTCCCCCTGTGTCATGTGACAGCCATCAGCCAATCACAAATGCATATATATAAGTATATTTTGTGAATTCTTGCACATGCTCAGTAGGAGCTGGTGACTTAAAAAGTGTAAAAATAAAAATAATGTGCACATTTTGTTAATGGAAGTCAATTGGAGAGTTTTTTTAACTCCATCTGATTCATAAAAGTTTAATTTTGACTTGAGTGTCCCTTTAACGCTCCAGCTCGAGTAGGCAACAGGGAGAAAAAATACTGTCAGCTGTAGTAATAAGCACATTCACACCTGTATATACCACATTGCCTTCTCAGCAGACTGTAGGTCAAACAGTCATAGTTGATGGACGGGCCTTAAATAAATCTGCCTGTGAGGCATGTACCAGCCATCCAACCTCTGTTTATTAAGTAGGCAAGCTCTTTCCTGCCCACTGTCTCCCCCCAGGAGGTCAATTGTAGTGTGCTGCTGTAGATCACACTGTCTATAAACAGCCCTCTGGCAGTTTAGGGATTAAGAGATGTGTTCAAACTTTGCAGTGCAATGTTAGAATATGTTTTTTTTAATAGGCATAACATTGCTTCAATTAAATGCAATTTTTTTGTTTTGCATTGTGGCACACTTTAAAGATCATGTGATACATGACTGGGGTATGCTATGTACCCTCTAAACATCAAAGGTTTGCAAAATAACGTTTTTTTTTTTTAACATGTCCAGTGCTCCTATGCAGAGTAAGGAGTATTTAAATATAAATACATTGCAAAATTTGATATGAGCCGTATGAACATTTCCTCAAAAAGTGGGGACCTTACATTAGCATATTAAATAAATCTAACCAAAGGCACATATTGTCACCCTTTAAAAGAATATCACTATGAGCAAATGACTCGTTGAGAGGGAAATTGGAAGTTTTGTACCGGGATATAGATCAAGAAACTTTAGAAAGTGCACGCCCAATGACCATAGAGTCTTTCTATTCTTAACATCCTAAACCCCCCCCCCCTTTCTCTTTCTTTTTTCCCCCCAGCTGCCTCTTAAACCCTGTTCTCTTTTCTGTTACGTCTTACAACCACAATACAAACTACACCCTCAAAACAAATCAGTCCCAATTTGGGGTAATGCTCCACACTATCATCATATTTGGTTATACTGCTAAAGTTATTGTTATGGTGATGTTACCAGTTGGTTTTTTTATCAACGGACCAGTAAATACAGTAGATTTGCATAATCAACAAATTCACAATAAAAAGACAATGCAATAACACTTAGTCTAAAGTTGTAAGTAGTAGTCTATGAGTAATAGTTTTTTTTCTAACACATTTCAAAGTTATGTCTATTTCCACTCCTCTTGTATCATGTGACAGCCATCAGCCAATCACAAATGCATTTACATATATTCTGTGAATTATTGCACATGCTCAGTAGGAGCTGGTGACTCAAAAAGGTGTAAATATAAAAAGACTGGGCACGTTTTGTTAATGGAAGTAAATTGGAAAGTTGTTTAAAATTGCTTGCTCTATCTGAATCATTAAAGATTAATTTTGCCAGTTGTGTCCCTTTAAGTCTCCTTTATTTTAGTGTACATGGTTGTATTATATTATTCAACCATATATGTCTTGTTAATTATTAACTCTCTGCTGTTAGTAATAGCTGCATTGTTAGAGTCCTATAAACCCCTTGCAAAAGGCAACATGCAGGGTATGTCACTATCGTTAAGGGGTTAAACGCCTTTCTGTAAATAAGTTGAAGCTGAAAGGGACACTGAACAAAAATTTTTACTTTCGTGATTCAGATAGAGCAGGCAATTTTAAGCAACTTTCTAATTTACTCCTATTATCAATTCTTCTTTGTTCTCTTGAAATCTTTATTTGAAAACGAAAGCATCTAAGCTAAGGAGCCAGACAATTTTTTGGTTCAGACCCTGGACAGCACTTGTTTATTGGTGGGTGAATTTATCCACCAATCGGCAAGAACAACCCAGGTTGTTCACCAAAAATGGTCCAGCATCTAAACTCACATTCTTGCTTTTCAAATAAAGATACCAAGATAATGAAGAAAATTTAATAATAAGAGTCAATTAGAAAGTTGCTCTATCTGAATCACAAAGGAAAAAAAAGTTGGGTTCAGTGTCCCTTGGAGTAGACAGAAAGTGTAGGTGTTTTGCAGGGTTTAATTGATAATAGAAGGGGTTTTTTTTTGAGACATTCAAATTATGTGTGCCACAAAGGAAGCATCTGAGAGTGGCTTCCTCTTTTCCACCACTACTTTAGACTACAAAACATTTATTTAACTCCATGCAAACATTTACAAGAAATATTTCTTGGCACACAGGGCCTATGTTTTCTACATCTGATGTCAATAAAAGACAGTATACAGCTGAATACTGCTCCCACTTGTATGCTCAATTGTCTTTAACTGATTTAAAAAGACAACTGGTGCAACATTTTTACCAAGAAAAGTTGGTTGTTTCCTTTATAGAAAACATACACATTTGAGTTGTTATCCAGTATTAGTTTTTATAAAAGCAAAATAGATAAAACAACAACTCTGTAAATGACAAAATCCTTACATCACAAAATAAACTGTAAAAGAAAAAAAAAAGTACAATAAAAACGATCATAATAGGGATTAGTCAGTTCCTAAAGTGTGCAGAGGTTTTAAAAGGTTCTTATTTGTCTAAGGCACGTGTACTCATAGCATAGATCTGTATCTACCAATATTGGGCTAGATTACAAGTGGAGTGCTAAATTATAGCGCACCCGCAAAAAGGCAATTTTGCGATAATTACCAGCCATTATAAGTGACTGGTTATTGCTACCGCAAGCTCACGGGAGCAATTAGCGCTTATAAAAGTGTGCCCCAAAAATACAGCCTAGTGTATTATATTAAAAAATAAATATATATGTATATAATCATATACATATATATGTAAGTTAGCTGCCATCGCTGCACTACTTACCCCCTTCGCTGCTCTATGTTCTGATGTTGTCTCTGACAACATCAGAACAAGTCTCCCATAGGAGCCTATGAAAACGCGCTCTCATTAGCGCAATGCTTCCCAGCAATGCAAACGTGAGGTTGCATTCTCATTGCTGAAAACTTGTAACACCAGCGCACATTAGCACATGAAAGCGATATATATCGTTCCACTTGTAATCTGACCCATTATTATCATTTATTTCTATAGCCCCACAAAGTAAGTTTATGTTAAAAAATAAAACGTGTTTTTAACTTTTGGCGTATTCTGTTCTTTATAAGGTAGTGTATGAAATATTAATCTCTCATAGGAGACAGTAGCCGTGTGTTTTTCATTTTACAACAGTGAGTTTTTAAACTCTGCAATATGTAAAATGTGTTTTTAAAAACATATTCCTTTTTATCATTGTATAGCTGTTACAAGTTTACACTGTAATGAAGGTGTTTGGTTCTAACAATACAATTGCTTCTTCTAAGTATGTTTGTGAATCTAATTTAAAATAAATCATCATTCAATAAGTCCGATTAGATTAAGTTTCTGAGTTATACTGCATATTTTTTTGTTCTAGCTTAAGCAAATTATCCCAACATATTTAAATTACCTTTAAGATTAACATATTGAATGTACACTCAACGGCCATTTTATTAGGTACACCTGGCTAGTACTGGGTTGGACCCCCTTTTGCCTTCAAAACTGCCTTAATTCTTTATGGCATAGATTCAACAAGGTGTTGGAAACATTCCTCAGAGATTTTGATTCATATTGACATGATAGCATCACACAGTTGCAGCAGATTTTTCGTCTGCACATCCATGATGTGAATCTCCTATTCCAACACATCCCAAAGGTGCTCTATTGGAGTAAGATCTGGTGACTCTGGAGGCCCTTGGAGTACAGTGAACTTGTCATGTTCAAGATGAGATGAGTTTGAGCTTTGTGACATGATGCATTATTCTGCTGGAAGTAGCCATCAGAAGATGGGTACACTGTAGTCATAAAGGGATGGACATGGGCAGCAACAATACTCAGGTAGGCCATGGCATTTAAATGATGCTCAATTGGTACAAAGGGGCCCAAAGTGTGCCAAGAAAAAATCCTCCCCACCATTACACCACCACCACCAGCCTTACCAGTTGATAAAAGGCAGGATGGATCCATGCTTTCATGTTGTTTATGCCAAATTCTGACCCTACCATCTGATTGTCGCAGCTGAAATCGAGACTCATCAGACCTGTCTATTGTCCAAGTTTGGTGAGCCTGTGCGAATTGTAGCCTCAGTTTCCTGTTCTTAGCTGACAGGAGTGGCACCCGTTGTGGTCTTCTGCTGCTGTAACCCATCTGCTTTAAGGTTCAACGTGTTGTGCATTCAGAGATGGTATTCTGCATACCTTGGTTGTAACGAGTGGTTATTTGAGTTACTGTTGCCTTTCTATCATCTCAAACCAGTCTACCCATTCTCCTCTGACCTCTGACAGCAACGCATTTTTGTTCACACAACTGCCGCTCACTGGATATTTTCTCTTTTTGGGACCATTCTCTGTAAACTCTAGAGATGGTTGTGCGTGAAAATCCCAGTAGATCAGCAGTTTTTTAAATACTCAGACCAGCCCGTCTGGCACCAACAACCATGCCACATTCAAAATCTCTTAAATCCCCTTTCTTCCCCATTTTGATGCTCGGTTTGAACTTCAGCAAGTCGTCTTCACCACGTCTAGATCCCTAAATGCATTGAGTTGCTGCCATGTGATTGGCTGATCAGCAATTTGTGTTACCAAGCAATTAAACAGGTGTACCTAATAAAGTGGCCGGTGAGTGTATATGCATTATTAAAACTAATTTGCATAACTAGAGAATAAAAGTGAATTCTTTGAACAGGGATCCAGTTTGTTATTTTATTCATACACATTTGTCTAAATCTCTTTGTTCACAAATTCTCTAAGTTGAAATAAACTATGTGCATGTTAGGTCTGGTGTCCTGCAGACATATTTCAGAGAGTAACTTCCTGAAATCAGTAAGCCAGACAGGGGCAGAAAGACTTATAAAACAAGACTTATAATACACAGCCAACCTCCGTACCTCCTGCAGGTGTGGGTTCAATCTTTTCATAAACTGGGCAGTACAGTATAATTTAAAAGAGTGTTTATGACAGGGTGCCTCTTAGCTGAATCTGTATATATTAAGTAGGTTAAGCTAATAATTTGCTTATTAATTAACATTTAATTTGTTGCAAGAGCACCCTGCTGAATATAATCCTTGTAACTAAAATTAACTATAGGTCGAAGTAAACATATGTGAAGAAAAAAATTCTTAATGCTGGACTCACATGTAATTAACTGTAAATTTATAGCATTTTACAATTTACACTGCAATTACTTCATTCAAATACTATTACAATATATATTTTAAAGTATGACATGAGGAGAGTGAACATTTGACAGGGGTAAATGTTTAGTGTTGGGATGTCTTCTTAACTTACTAGGTACCATGGAATACTAGGTACCAATGTGCAGCTACACCAGAGAGCTTTGGGATATCCGGCATCCAATAAATCAAGTATAGCTCAGCGTCATTAACACTAAATGGACTATACTTTGCATACTTTATATTTACAACAAGCAGCAGTGTGGCATATAACACTTCATTTAATGTAACTTTTAATTAATGACACTCCAAAGCATATTTGCAAGAAATTCTGTTTAATCTAATGTATCATATTATTTTCCCATAGTCCCCAAAATGATGTATGTGATTTTGGGTCAGTGATTTAGTAAATTGCAATATTAACTGAATTATCCTAATGGACAATATTTTTTTAGTATTATTTTGATTTATTTTTATAATCTTCTCTTGTAGGCTGTCAATCTACTACACAGCTGTATACATGGGTATATTATATGCATATAAGAATATACATCAATATTTATAAACATCAAACAGGCTGATACAAAACACATTTTACGTAGACTCATGAGCAATACACTCACTATTCTATGTATGTGTTTAGCCTGTGTGCTACAAACTATGGGTATAATGAAACAAAAGGGACATAAACACCAATCTGTTTATATATATATAATGTAAAACAAATCTACATAATAATTCAATACTAGAGAATTTTGTGACGCTTTACAAATAAATAATAATATTAATGTTATTTTGTAAATGAAATATACAGGGCTTTGATTTGACAAGCAGTCCAGGAATACTCCCCTAAAAGTCTTGTAGAATTCATGTTCCTGGTGTACTTTGATGAGGCTCACAGTATTATTGTTTTCTTCCCAGATATCTCATGAAAACTGTAATATGCTGTCTAGATCTCTAATCCCTGTGGGGACAGGGGAGAAAAGAACAAGGTAAAGGGATATATGTTTTAATATAAATTCTTGTGGTACATATCTGGCTTTTTATTTATTGAAAACTAAGAAGAACTCACCTGAGTAACTACTCTGTGAGCAGTAACCATTCACCCCCTCTTTCTACTTTTATCTGCATAGTTAAAAAAAAATAATGAACAGCCAATCAGCATTGCTGGGTTCAGGCTTTGCTTTAATGTGACTTTGTGGGATGTCTCTATAATCTTGTGGGATTTCCCTATGATCTTGTTCATAGTAATCTTCCTTGAGCTGAGGCAGAAACATCATTGATTGTGCTTACAAATGCCACATGCTCACTTCCTTGCAAGTCCTGAAACAACATGCATTCTGAATGGAAGGTAACTGACCCTCTACAATGAGATGTGGATCCGGAGGAACAAAACTTCTCTTGTTATATAGAGATCTTCATGTGATAGTTTTTTTTATGCTGCATATTTTTTTTAAGTGTTTTAGCATATGGTTTACATCCCCTTAAATCACAGAAAAATCAATCTCTATGAATAATGAATGTGAACTGTATTCAATTAATTTTTTTACCTTTATTAATTAAACATTTTATGGAAAGGGAGATTTCAAGGGCGATTTAACACTAAATAAATACTATATCTACTAATATATTCAAAGCAAAGGTTAGCCTAAGAATAATATGCAGATGTATTATTTAAATTGCTTAGCTGTTTTAACATTGAAGAAATAAGGTTAAGTTTAACTCTGTATTAGCTTAATAATGGGTGCTGGTTGTAACTTAGTTATCCCAGGTTTAAAAGGATAGTAAAGTCCAAATTAAACTTTCATGATTTAGATAGGGCATGTCATTTTAAACATCTTTCTAATTTACTTTTATCATTAAATTTGCTTGGTTCTCTTGGTATTCTTAGTTGAAAGCTAAACCTAGGTAGGCTCATATGCTAATTTCTAAGCCCTTGAGGGCACCTCTTCTCTGAATGCATTTGACAATTTTACACAGCTAGAGTGCGTTAGTTCATGTGTTTCATATAAATAACACTGTGCTCACGCACATGGAGTTATTTAAGAGTCAGCACTAATTGACTGAAATACAAGTCTGTCAAAAGATCTGAGATAAGGAGGCAGTCTGGAGAGGCTTAGAATAGATACAAGGTAATCACAGAGGTAAAAAAATATTTCTGTAACAATGTTGGTTATGCAAAACTGGGGAATGGTAAATAAATGGATGATCTATCTTTTTAAACAATACCATTTTTGGTATTTACTATCTCTTTAAAAGCATGTTCTCCTTTATCCAATTCCCTATGATGAGGTCAGTTAGGGACAATTATAAATAAGCTGATAGAGTAGCAATCTTACTAGGTTTAGTGTCCCTTTAAGTCTTTTTTGTGTTTTTTGTTCCATCCTA
Source organism: Bombina bombina (assembly GCF_027579735.1). NCBI lineage: Eukaryota > Metazoa > Chordata > Amphibia > Anura > Bombinatoridae > Bombina > Bombina bombina. The sequence goes on along the minus strand of NC_069499.1, from coordinate 301,425,935 downwards.
AAAAGGCCATTTCAAAATATAAAGCATTTTTTTTAAATACATGTCCAGAATAAACCAAAATGTTCTTGTCAGCCTTGCAGTGGTGTATGCCTCTTCACAAGCAGGACTTGCCTTTGCCAGTTAGTGAACATTAGTAGGAATTGCACAACTAATACTTAGTACTCTTCACTGAAGAAATGGTTTGGTTTGATTATTTGATCCTGAATTAAATGACTTCACCTAATAGAATATGTATTCTTATGGACAAGTCTTCATTACTGTTCCTCTAATCTAAACTAACCTTGATTCCAACAAACTAATATGGCTAACCAGTATAAATCTTTCTGGCATTTTAATGTATTTTTTCTTCACTGTAAACAATTAACTTCACTTTTCATGATAAGATCCAGGAGCGAACTATTTCCTCTTGAAGCTGTCTGCTTGACTTGTCTGGTAGTCATGTCATGTACTGGTTTCAGATGACTGATCACGCTTATAAATGTAAGATAATTTAGAAGAAGGCACCGTAGGATGTAATCACTCTTCCTAAGTGAACAGCTTTAATTGTAGGCACAAAGGACATACACAAGACTTCAGCAACCATCATCCTCAAATTTAAGCAACTATTTTCATCACTATGAGCACCAATGCTCCCATATTCTCGGCACTTGCCATTTCATCCTCAACACTGTTGCTTTTTTTGCTTTATGTCCCCTCCAGTAAATCTTTTCATTCCTATTACAAATATACACAAATAAATTCATCTATGCTGAGATGAACCTTTGTTTTCCCCTTCCAAAAGGAAGATTTTTTTTCCTAAACCTACAATCAGTGGTTAATGGAGATATTTCTCCTCCTACAGTTTAAACATCCTTATCTTAAACTACAACGTGTACATTATTTTCTGCTCTATAGCTCACATACTGCCACAGCATCTACCAGCAGTGTCTGGCATGAGAGGGCTTCTTACAAGGGGCATGCACACAACTCATCTCTTTAGTTTTTGCAGTGAGTTATTTGTGGTGCTGCAAAGATTTTTTGGTGTTCCCAATGGACTCTTGAGAGGATATCGAAGTTCTTCTCTCAGTATTTAGCTTTTTCAGTACTTGCTACTATTACCTGCATCTAGACTGCTTCCTTGTTCCTTACACGCATTAGCCTGACTTTCTGTGAACTGCTGGATTTGCACTGGCATTATCTGGCTATCCTGACCATGGCAATACAGACCTGCTGCAAATTACATTTGATATCATTTCAATTTAGTAATTTTCTCCATATACTTAACTGCAGCATAGGCCTTTGGTCTTCTAGACATTCATAAAATATGCAAAAGGAAATAACATTAAATGTGGGTCTAAAGCAGCCTTAACCCGGAGATCCATGGTAGTTTACATTGGTTTGTTTAATTTTAAATATCACTGGGCCAAAGGTTCTGTAGAAACCATAGATCAGTTAAAGGGACATGAAACTCAAAAATGTTCTTTCATGATTCAGATAGAACATACAATGTTAAACAACTTTCCAATTTACTTCTATTATTTAATTTGCTTCCTTCTCTTGTTATCCTCTGCTGAAAGGTTTATCTAGGAAAGCCCAGAAGCATCAAAGAACCTAGGTTCTAGCTGCTGATTGGTGGCTGCATATATATACCCATTGTAATTGGCTCACCCATGTGTTCAGTCAGCAACCAGTAGTGCATTGCTGCACATTCAACAAAGCATACCAAGAGAACGAAGAAATATAGATAATAGGAGTAAATTAGAAAGTTGCTTAAAATTGCATGCTGTATCTGAATCGTGAAAGAAAACAATTGGGTTTCATATCCCTTTAATGCAATTTTAACATGTATTGTACATACATGTTATGGGTGTAGGTGGCCAATTGTGAAGATTTACCAAGGGAACAGGCAATGATGGTGAGTTTCGCAGAGGGGGTGGCGGTCATTTCATCCTCAACACTGTTGCTTTTATTGCTTTATGTCCCCTCTAGTAAATCTAGTTCCTCTCTACTCTATAGCTCACTCACTGCCACAGCATCTACCAGCAGTGCCACAGTCATTTCTATAAGCAAAAAAAAATCTACATGAAATGAGCTGGGTCCAAATATTTTAAGGATCCATCAGACCCTATTTTAAACTTGAATAGATGAATGGATAGGAGCATTACATGCACATTCATTCATTTTAATAAAAGTAGTTTAAAATGGTTCTAAATGCCTGCTGATTCTTGTACATGATGTTGGCATTATGTATGGCAATGTATACAGCTTGTCAATCGATCTGATGTAAGATAAATATTCCCTTGAACTGTGTCTCCCAGCAGATTATCCAATTTAAAAATGCAACTATTAGGTAATCCAGCAGCCAAATGTGACACTAAAAGGTTTTCACTGTTCCCCTAAATCTCTAGCAAATGGACATTTTCTATGTTACCCTGGATTACAACTGGTGCTGGATTACAATCAAGGTGTCTATAATACACAAATAATTAATCCCCTAATCTAGTCAGTATAAAATATGCATTGCCTAAAAAAGATGATAGTTAAAAGTTTGTCTTTAGTAGAGGTGTTTTTACACTTTAATGTCTTAGTTAGTTTTTTTTTTTAGGAATCTTTGCTTGTACCCCATCAATGGCTGCACAGTGGAGATGGCAGAGGGTATCATATTTACTTATTGCTACTTTTCTTATTTATCATTCTCCTTGTCCTGCAGCAACATAGGATATGTAAAAAGCTACCTTTTAAAGGTATGGCTGTTAGTGCCTTTAAGAAGTAGGGGTAGTACAGTAATAAATATGCCACCTACATAGTAACTGCTACAGTAATAAATGTGCCACCTCCATAGTAACTGCAAACCAATTGTGTGTAAGAGAGTTTGTGTGTGTTAGATAGTGAGAATATGAGAGTGAGAAATAGGATGTGTGTGCGAGAAAGTGAGAATATATGTGAGAGAAACTGTGTGACAGTGTTTAAAAGTGTGTGCGAGTCTTATTTGTAAGTGTGTGAGAGTTAGTTTGTGTGAGTGTATAAGACAGAGCTTGTGTGAGAGAATGTTTGTGTGTGTGTGTGTGAGTGTTTTTGTGTATCTGTGATTCAGTGTTAATTTCGTCGACTAAAACTAGACTGAAATGACTATAAAACTAAAGAAATTCTGATGACTAAAATACGACTAAAACTAAAATGACATTTTAGTCAAAAGACTATGGGGCCTAGTTATCAAGCCGTCAACCTCAAATACGCTGCGTATTCCGCAGCGTATTTGTGACGAGGCTGATTCGCCTTAGTTATCAAAGGCTCGAGACCGGCAAAAGTAGAATTTTGTGACGTAAACTTCGATCCGCCGGACTCAGTCCGACACAGATCGATTCTTACGTCACTCCAGATGTTCCGCACACAAGTACGGCACGCTGGGGCCTAGTTATCAAGCCGTCAACCTCAAATACGCTGCGTATTCCGCAGCGTATTTGTGGCGAGGCTGATTCGCCTTAGTTATCAAAGGCTCGAGACCGGCAAAAGTAGAATTTTGTGACGTAAACTTCGATCCGCCGGACTCAGTCCGACACAGATCGATTCTTACGTCACTCCAGATGTTCCGCACACAAGTACGGCACAATCTCACTACTTTTGCTAGTTATCAAAAAACTAGCGGGTACGCTCGGCACTTTTACGGCCCAGCGTACCTGGTTTTCAAAGCGCCAGCCTGGAGGCGGCGGATCCCATAGGAATCAATGGGAGTCTGACCATAGCGAAAGTACAAGTTCGCTGCTGACAGACATCACATTGATTCCTATGGGAGCTGTCTACACCTAACACCCTAACATGTATCCCGAGTCTAAACACCGCTAATCTGACCCCCCCTACACCGCCGCAACTAAATAAAGTTATTACCCCCTAAACCGCCGCTCCCGGAGCCCACCGCAACTATAATAAATGTATTAACCCCTAAACCGCCGCTCCCTGAACCCGCCGCAACCTATATTAAATGTATTATCCTGCCCCCCCTACACCGTCGCCACCTATAATAAATTTATTAACCCCTATCCTGCCCCCCACTACGCCGCCGCCACTGTAATAAAATTATTAACCCCTAAACCTAACCCTAACCCTAACGCCCCCCTAACTTAAATAATTAATTAAATAAATCTAAATAAATTAACTCTTATTAACTAAATGAATCCTATTTAAAACTAAATACTTACCTTTAAAATAAACCCTAATATAGCTACAATATAATTAATAATTATATTATAGCTATCTTAGGATTTATATTTATTTTACAGGTAACTTTGTATTTATTTTAGCTAGTTAGAATAGTTATTAAATAGTTATTAAATATTTAATAACTACCTAGCTAAAAGAAATACAAAATTACCTGTAAAATAAATCCTAACCTAAGTTACAATTAAACCTAATACTACACTATCATTAAATTAACTAAATAAACTACCTACAAATAACTACAATTAAATACAATTACATAAACTAACTAAAGTACAAAAAATAAAAAAAGCTAAGTTACAAAAAATAAAAAAATAAGTTACAAACATGTTAAAAATATTACAACAATTTTAAGCTACTTACACCTAATCTAAGCCCCCTAATAAAATAACAAACCCCCCAAAATAAGAAAAATCCCTACCCTATTCTAAATTAAATAAATTTCAAAGCTCTTTTACCTTACCAGCCCTTAAAAGGGCCATTTGTGGGGGCATGCCCCAAAAAGTTCAGCTCTTTTGCCTGTAAAAGAAAAATACAACCCCCCCAACATTAAAACCCACCACCCACATACCCCTAATCTAACCCAAACCCCCCTTACAAAAACCTAACACTAATCCCCTGAAGATCATCCTACCTTGAGTCGTCTTCACTCAGCCGAGCCACCGATGGAACTGAAGAGGACATCCGGAGCGGAAGAAGTTAATCCTCCAAGCCAATCAGATTTTTCCTACCTTAATTCCGATTGGCTGATAGAATCCTATCAGCCAATCGGAATTGAGGGGACGCCATCTTGGATGACGTCCCTTAAAGGAGCCGTCATTCGTCGTAGTCCGTCGGTGAAGAAGGTGGTTCCGCGTCGGCGGAAGGAAGATTCAAGACCCGGCTTGGAAGATGACTTCACCCGGATAGAAGACATCTTCAGCGCCTCTTGGAAGATGACATCGGCCGGATCAAAGACTTCTTCTGCGCCGCCTGGATGATGACTTCATCGGATGGAAGATTTCTTCAGCGCCGCTTGGAGGATTAACTTCTTCCGCTCCGGATGTCCTCTTCAGTTCCATCGGTGGCTCGGCTGAGTGAAGACGACTCAAGGTAGGATGATCTTCAGGGGATTAGTGTTAGGTTTTTGTAAGGGGGGTTTGGGTTAGATTAGGGGTATGTGGGTGGTGGGTTTTAATGTTGGGGGGGTTGTATTTTTCTTTTACAGGCAAAAGAGCTGAACTTTTTGGGGCATGCCCCCACAAATGGCCCTTTTAAGGGCTGGTAAGGTAAAAGAGCTTTGAAATTTATTTAATTTAGAATAGGGTAGGGATTTTTCTTATTTTGGGGGGTTTGTTATTTTATTAGGGGGCTTAGATTAGGTGTAAGTAGCTTAAAATTGTTGTAATATTTTTAACATGTTTGTAACTTATTTTTTTATTTTTTGTAACTTAGCTTTTTTTATTTTTTGTACTTTAGTTAGTTTATGTAATTGTATTTAATTGTAGTTATTTGCAGTTAATTTATTTAATTTATTTAATGATAGTGTAGTGTTAGGTTTAATTGTAACTTAGGTTAGGATTTATTTTACAGGTAATTTTGTATTTCTTTTAGCTAGGTAGTTATTAAATAGTTAATAACTATTTAATAACTATTCTAACTAGCTAAAATAAATACAAAGTTACCTGTAAAATAAATATAAATCCTAAGATAGCTATAATATAATTATTAATTACATTGTAGCTATCTTAGGGTTTATTTTACAGGTAAGTATTTATTTTTAAATAGGAATAATTTATTAAAGTATAGTGTAGTGTTAGGTGTAATTGTAACTTAGGTTAGGATTTATTTCACAGGTACATTTCTCTTTATTTTAGCTAGGTAAGCTATTAAATAGTTAATAACTATTTAATAGTTATTGTACATGGTTAAAATAAATTGAAAGTTACCTGTCAAATAAATATAAATCCTAAGATAGCTAGAATATAATTCTTATTTATATTGTAGCTATATTAGGGTTTATTTTAAAGGTAAGTATTTAGTTTTAAATAGGATTCATTTAGTTAATAAGAGTTAATTTATTTAGATTTATTTAATTAATATTTAAGTTAGGGGGGCGTTAGGGTTAGACTTAGGTTTAGGGGTTAATCATTTTATTACAGTGGCGGCGGCGTAGTGGGGGGCAGGATAGGGGTTAATAAATTTATTATAGGTGGTGACGGTGTAGGGGGGGCAGGATAGGGGTTAATAGGTTTAATATAGGTTGCGGCGGGTTCATGGAGCGGCGGTTTAGGGGTTAAACTATTTATTTAGTTGCGGAGAGGTGCGGGATCAGCAGGATAGGGGTTAATAATTTTATAATAGAGGGCGACGGTGTAGGGGGGGCAGGATAGGGGTTACTAGGTATACTGTAGGTGGCAGCGGTGTCCGGGAGCGGCGGTTTAGGGGTTAATACATTTATAAGAGTTGCGGCGGGGTCTAGGAGCGGCGGTTTAGGGTTTAATACATTTATAAGAGTTGCGGCGGGGTCTAGGAGCGGCGGTTTAGGGGTTAGTAACTTTATTTAGTTGCGGGGGGCTCCGGGGGCGCCGGTATAGGGGGTAGAACAGTGTAGTTTAGTGTGAGTGCTTAGTGACAGGCTAGCAATAAAGCTGGGAAAAAGCCGAAGGGCAGCGAGATCGGATGAGTGATAACTGTCACAGTCCGCTGCTCATCGCCCCGCGGCTTTTTGACAGCTTTATTTGATAACTTAGGCGAACGTATTCAAGGTCTGCGGCGGCGAAGGTAGGCGAGCTTAGGCGGACGTATTGGGCCGGCGAAGCCAGAAAAGTAGACGGCTTGATAACTAGCCCCCTATCTCACTACTTTTGCTAGTTATCAAAAAACTAGCAGGTACGCTCGGCACTTTTACGGCCCAGCGTACCTGGTTTTCAAAGCGCCAGCCTGGAGGCGGCGGATCCCATAGGAATCAATGGGAGTCTGACCATAGCGAAAGTACAAGTTCGCTGCTGACAGACATCCCATTCATTTCTATGGGAGCTGTCTACACCTAACACCCTAACATGTACCCCGAGTCTAAACACCACTAATCTGACCCCCCCTACACCGCCGCAACTAAATAAAGTTATTACCCCCTAAACCGCCGCTCCCGGAGCCCACCGCAACTATAATAAATGTATTAACCCCTAAACCGCCGCTCCCTGAACCCGCCGCAACCTATATTAAATGTATTAACCCCTATCCTGCCCCCCACTACGCTGCCGCCACTGTAATAAAATTATTAACCCCTAAACCTAAGTCTAACCCTAACCCTAACGCCCCCCTAACTTAAATAATTAATTAAATAAATCTAAATAAATTAACTCTTATTAACTAAATGAATCCTATTTAAAACTAAATACTTACCTTTAAAATAAACCCTAATATAGCTACAATATAATTAATAATTTTCCTACCTTAATTCCGATTGGCTGATAGAATCCTATCAGCCAATCGGAATTGAGGGGACGCCATCTTGGATGACGTCCCTTAAAGGAGCCGTCATTTGTCGTAGTCCGTCGGTGAAGAAGGTGGTTCCGCGTCGGCGGAAGGAAGATTCAAGACCCGGCTTGGAAGATGACTTCACCCGGATAGAAGACATCTTCAGCGCCTCTTGGAAGATGACATCGGCCGGATCAAAGACTTCTTCAGCGCCGCCTGGATGATGACTTCATCGGATGGAAGATTTCTTCAGCGCCGCTTGGAGGATTAACTTCTTCCGCTCCGGATGTCCTCTTCAGTTCCATCGGTGGCTCGGCTGAGTGAAGACGACTCAAGGTAGGATGATCTTCAGGGGATTAGTGTTAGGTTTTTGTAAGGGGGGTTTGGGTTAGATTAGGGGTATGTGGGTGGTGGGTTTTAATGTTGGGGGGGGTTGTATTTTTCTTTTACAGGCAAAAGAGCTGAACTTTTTGGGGCATGCCCCCACAAATGGCCCTTTTAAGGGCTGGTAAGGTAAAAGAGCTTTGAAATTTATTTAATTTAGAATAGGGTAGGGATTTTTCTTATTTTGGGGGGTTTGTTATTTTATTAGGGGGCTTAGATTAGGTGTAAGTAGCTTAAAATTGTTGTAATATTTTTAACATGTTTGTAACTTATTTTTTTATTTTTTGTAACTTAGCTTTTTTTATTTTTTGTACTTTAGTTAGTTTATGTAATTGTATTTAATTGTAGTTATTTGTAGGTAGTTTATTTAGTTAATTTAATGATAGTGTAGTATTAGGTTTAATTGTAACTTAGGTTAGGATTTATTTTACAGGTAATTTTGTATTTCTTTTAGCTAGGTAGTTATTAAATAGTTAATAACTATTTAATAACTATTCTAACTAGCTAAAATAAATACAAAGTTACCTGTAAAATAAATATAAATCCTAAGATAGCTATAATATAATTATTAATTATATTGTAGCTATCTTAGGGTTTATTTTACAGGTAAGTATTTATTTTTAAATAGTAATAATTTATTAAAGTATAGTGTAGTGTTAGGTGTAATTGTAACTTAGGTTAGGATTTATTTCACAGGTACATTTCTCTTTATTTTAGCTAGGTAAGCTATTAAATAGTTAATAACTATTTAATAGTTATTGTACATGGTTAAAATAAATTGAAAGTTACCTGTCAAATAAATATAAATCCTAAGATAGCTAGAATATAATTCTTATTTATATTGTAGCTATATTAGGGTTTATTTTAAAGGTAAGTATTTAGTTTTAAATAGGATTCATTTAGTTAATAAGAGTTAATTTATTTAGATTTATTTAATTAATATTTAAGTTAGGGGGGCGTTAGGGTTAGACTTAGGTTTAGGGGTTAATAATTTTATTACAGTGGCGGGGGCGTAGTGGGGGGCAGGATAGGGGTTAATAAATTTATTATAGGTGGCGACGGTGTAGGGGGGGCAGGATAGGGGTTAATAGGTTTAATATAGGTTGCGGCGGGTTCATGGAGCGGCGGTTTAGGGGTTAAACTATTTATTTAGTTGCGGAGAGGTGCGGGATCAGCAGGATAGGGGTTAATAATTTTATAATAGAGGGCGACGGTGTAGGGGGGGGCAGGATAGGGGTTACTAGGTATACTGTAGGTGGCAGCGGTGTCCGGGAGCGGCGGTTTAGGGGTTAATACATTTATAAGAGTTGCGGCGGGGTCTAGGAGCGGCGGTTTAGGGGTTAATACATTTATAAGAGTTGCGGCGGGGTCTAGGAGCGGCGGTTTAGGGGTTAGTAACTTTATTTAGTTGCGGGAGGCTCCGGGGGCGCCGGTATAGGGGGTAGAACAGTGTAGTTTAGTGTGGGTGCTTAGTGACAGGCTAGCAATAAAGCTGGGAAAAAGCCGAAGGGCAGCGAGATCGGATGAGTGATAACTGTCACAGTCCGCTGCTCATCGCCCTGCGGCTTTTTGACAGCTTTATTTGATAACTTAGGCGAACGTATTCAAGGTCCGCGGCGGCGAAGGTAGGCGAGCTTAGGCGGACGTATTGGGCCGGCGAAGCCAGAAAAGTAGACGGCTTGATAACTAGCCCCCTATGACTAAAACTTAATCAAAATTACATTTTAGTCAAAAGACTATGAATAAAACTAAATCAAAATTTGCTGACAAAAACATTTTATGCAAGGTGTTATAATCAATCCATATCCAATTACTTCTCTTTTGTAAAATTTACGAAACTTAATTTTATTAAATTTTAAGCTAAATAAAGACATGTTATATACCACAACAGTTAAATCGGTATTGCATGTTCAAACCTTAATACCACAAATAAAAACAGGTTAATAAACCTTTACTCCAGGAGTATATAATGTGTTTGGAAGTTCTAGAGCAGTGCTAATCTTTGCCGAAAATGTTACGAATCTGCGAACAATCAATTGATTCTTCCTATAGAATTAAGCATAAACCACGAATATGGGTTTGTTATGCCTGTGCTAGCTGCAGAAACTTTTTGTTGTGTTGAGTTACTGGATACTTGTTTTAATTATTAACAGAGAACTGTTAAAGTTTTTATATTGGGTAATATGTGCAATACAGCCAATACAGTTTACAGTATTGCTTTTTTTATATTTTAAATTTGCACTTCTGTTTGTTTATGAAACTTGGTTTTATTTCATTTTAAGTTTAATAAAGATGTTCCATATCACAGCGGCTAAATCTGTGTCTGTATTGTATTTTTAAATCTTAATACCATAAATAATAACAGGTGTTATGTTTACTCCTGGAGTATATAATCAGTTTGCAAATTATAGAGAAATGCTTAAATAATGCATTACACTTTAACTAAACCCCTTAGATTTTATTCGACTAAAATCTACTGGAGATTCAGTCGACTAAAACTAGACTAAAACTAAAACAATTCAGATTACTAAAATACGACTAAAACTAAAATGGCATTTTAGTCAAAAGACTAAAACTAAGACTAAATTGAAATTTGCCGTCAAAATTAACACTGCTGTGATTGTGTGTGTGTATATCCCTGGCTATATATGTATGTGTGCAATTATTCCTGCCTCAGTTTGCTGCCATGTGAACAAGAATATTCTCCTTTTTGGTATGAGAATGTTTAAAATATTTATTAGTATATAATTGAATACAAAGAGTGTTTTATTCTTAATACAAATGTATATTAGAAGTGTATAACCACGTAATACAATATGAGATTGTGAAAATTTGAAGTTGAAAAAGAGGGGCTACTATATATATATATATATATATATATATATATATATATATATATATATATATATATATGTGTGTGTGTGTGTGTGTGTGTGTTTATATAAGTGTATACATGTGTAAAAGAAAACAAATACACATGTATACACTTATATGTGGTCTTATGTGTTTGGAGGTGTGTTTGGAGGTGCGCCAATGCTTACCCCTGTTATACACTTATATACATATATACTGTATACATACACCATACACATATTTACACACACACATATAAAAATATATATATATATATATATATATATATATACACACACATATATATATATATATATATATATATATATATACACACACATACACACATATAATATATTTTTTATTAAAAAGTGTATATACAGTATGTGTGTAATACTTTTTTTAAATGTATTTTGTGCAACGTTTTTAACCCTTACAGTTTACTTTAGGTCTAAAGTCACATTAATATTCTAGCACATTATCGTCTTTCACTCAAGCGCAAACTATAACTTTCAACTTGTAATATGTGCACAAATTAGGCAGTCACGATATCCATTGAAAGCATAGGCTGCACTAGAGTGAAGTTACCCCTTCCCTGGTTCATGCGCTTTACCATAGACTAATGGTAGCGCTGTCCTGTGATATTAGTTATTATTAGCGTGGTAGTTGTAATCTGGCCCTATATGAGGCATCCCCTCCACTAGCTCATCCCCACATAATACACTCTCTTCCCCATATTTTGCGAATTTCAAAATTTTAGGCAGGGTTTCCATAGAAGGGTTAAACATATGGGGGCAGATTTATCAAAGCGTCAATCTCGGTGCAATTGCTGGAGTCAATACGCTAACCAGACGTCACCAGACATCACTGCCGCGAATCCACACACAACACCCTTATTTATGTCTTTTATAAACACGCGTGTCAAGTACGGAGCGATGAGCATCGGACTGTTGATAAATAAGTCATCGATGTCGCCGATATTCTGTTTTTTACGCAACTTTATTTATACCATATCATTACTGTCCATGAACAAGCACATTTCTCTAAAGCTAATCTTTTATTTTTCATCTGTTAATGTCCAAGAAATGGCTAGATTTATACCTGAACAAACAATAATATCTCATTGTTTTATTTATGTGTTATACAAAAAATCTGATATATGATATTTTCACATAAATAAATGTGTATTTGTATTTCTAGAAATCATGATATGACTATCTCATGTTTTTTTTTTTTTAAATGATTATAAATGCTAGAATTTGTACATATATATTTATACAGTATTATATATACATACAGTATTTACATATCCCTAAATTTTATTTTGTTCTAAACAATGTTGTCTTTCATATCTCTGTGTTTATTTTTAAGAAGATATATGTATATAGTGTAAATATATTATTAGTCTGAGGAAGAATAATTGTGAATATAACATGTAATCAGGGTATCATAGGTATTTATTTGCAAACAATGGATATTTTAAGAGCTGGACTAGTTTTCTCTCTGCACCTGTGCAAACCCTCCTGATTGCAGTGTAGTTTTAAACACCACCCCTACACAGGTGTTATAAAATGGGCTGGCATATAAAATGACATTTTAATCAGATTGGCTGATATCATAAATCATGTGATTATGCATTTCCCACTCAAAAGTGGAGGAAAATTTCACTTGTTTGTGGGTTGTTTAGGAGTTCGAATATTGCGTCCAATTTGGTGCAAAGTATTGCATCAAATTTGGTTCGAAATACAGTGGGACTTGTATTACATGCGTTAAACATGGTGAAATTAGATTGATAAAAAAAAAGGAAGTTAGCTATAGTATGTAATATATTTATTTAATTTGTATCCCTATATCTACTAGTCCTGCTGCCAGACAGACATTACCTATCATTAAAACTACTTTTGAAATGAATCTGTCCCTTGAAATTACATGTGATTATAAAATTATTATTTAACATATTATTTAGATACTGAACATGCGTCTTTGTTGTCTGTGTGATTTAGAAAGAGTATACAATTGTAATCAACTTTCTAATTTACATAAATATGTAATAAGCTTCATTCTCTTGCAGCATCTAACATAACCTTTCTGGGTTTTTAGACTCCCATTGATTTCTATGGCATTCGCGGCCTCAAGGGTGGCGGTTTGAAAGATAGGTATGCTGTGGCGGAAAAGACACGATCGTACCTGTTGAATGTTTAATAAATTGGGAAGAGGGTCAAATAGAGTTGAATGTGAATTCAAAACATTTAGAATGACGCAAGCATCGATCTGTGTCGGATTGAGATCACGGGAGCGTATATTACATCATACATTTCAACATTTGACGATGTTGATGCTTTGTTAATTACGGCAGATTCAATTTGTGTAGAATATGACGCGAGATTCAAGCGGATTCCATCGTATTATTAGTTGAAGCTTCGATAAATCTGCCCCATGGTGTGAATCTTAAAAGACTTTCAGTCATTTTAGTTGCTATGATTAAAGTTCTCAGGAACAGTGTCCTCATCGCCTGTTTCAACCTCTATTGTCACAAACTGGGTGAGCTGTTCTATGCTGTGCTGCTGAAAATGTTGACACTTTATAATTAAAAACAATTAAGTACAGAGGGGAAAAAAAAACTTGCTTCTCATCTGTCAACAAAGCATATGCTTCTTAAACATCAGATTTTTCTTTTTTAAATTAAAATATCTGAGAACTTTTTACACAATACTTTAATGTTAATTCTACAGTACAAAAATACTTAAAGGCAGACAGAACCTTTAGCTAAATGTCAACATTTTATTTTAAACTAAAATGCACATCTTTAATCGCCTATATAAGAAATTCAGCAAAGAACGGAATGCGGCCACCACAAAATATCTGGTGTTTATCATTAATGCATCATATCATTTAGGATTCTGAGCTGAACCGTTTTTTACAGCATAATCTGTTATACCCAGAAGCCTCAGCGCCAAGGCATTAAGAGAATGTGGGCTGATAAAATGATCCTCATGTTGACACTTCTAAATATAGGAAAGCAGTTAGAAAATGAGCACAAGTATATTCAAACAAGTTATGTCCAATAGTGACAGGCAATAAATACAAAACAACAGACACATATATATAGCCCAGGCTCTCATAAAGGCCGAATAGCATGTTCAGCCCTCTTTCTGGAAACACAATAGTCTTTAAAATAATATGATTTATGAGAAATGAAAAAGTGTGTGAACGGCTAATGGAGATGACGTTCTGGCATATTGTGTGATAAAAGTCAGGGTATTTGTTTTCTAGGGGTTAAAAAAGAGCAAGAAGTTTGCTTTCTAATAAAGAAAGCAACAGGGGAAGACTGGTTTTCATGAGGCTCCCAGGTCGCTAGCTGTATACTAATGATGCTCACCAAACAATGCAACCAAGATGTGTTCTTGCAACCTAGTGCAGGAACAGTGTCAGCTAGGCCCATCTAAACCAACAGTTTATTACAAATTTGTTTTACTAAGCATAATTGAACATTTTATATTACAATGTCAAAATGCTGTGTGTCCCTTTATTGATATTCAGAGATACTGTACTCTGCATCCTTTTTTATTATATTATTTATATATTTTTTACTGCCATCTGATTTTTTTTGTTTTTGCACCTGGCCACTGAAGGATTGGAACCATTCTGTTTATTTGGTCATATACTTGAGGATTTTGTTCCATTCTTTTGGGAAAATTTTATTCAACATTCTTGATCTACCACAGTATTCAGATCCACACCTATATTTTCAACTCCATTTAAATTGTTCTATACATTGATTTGTTTATATACAGTACATACAGAATAAAAAAAACACAATTCAGAAATAACTATTTAATACAACATGCTAGGAACTTAGCATTTTGAAGTTATAATAGATTTGTGAGGTTCTAATAATAGGAGAGAGAGGAAGAAGGAGGACGAAGAAGAAAGAGAAAAGGAGAGGAGAGAAGACAAGAGAGAGTGAGAGAGGAGAGAAGAGAGTAGAAAGGGAGAGGAGAGTGAACACAGGTGAGAGAGACACATAAGGCTGCAACATTCCCGCTAGTCCTTAATGCAATGGAGAAATAAGAAATGTAGCTTAATTCCTCTATAGTTAATATTGAGTCTGCTAGTAACATTTATTGAGTGAGTTTTTTCCCTTGACTTGTAAACTATAGGAGTTTTCCATCCCTTACACATCATATATGCCGCTAACATTGTGCTAGTAAGAAAGGAAACATTGTGTTAATGTTATAGCGGACAAAAAAATTCTGTGAACTTGGTTCCTCTCCAACAATCCTCATTTGTTTTTCTGTAAAGTACTGTAATTAGCTGTGAGATAGACGGATGGCAGCAGACAAAACCAAGTATATCTGTGGGCTGAGATCTCTGACATTATCAATCAAAGCTTGTTGCAATAAAATACTAGCAGCTCGTTATGTTGCACAGTTGTCTTATGCTCTTCATGCCAGTACTGAGTTTCAAACACTCCACACATGACAATATCACACATAGGACGATTACAAGTGGAACTTCTCTGTGAAAGGCACATGTTGAGCAAAAAGAGGCTGCTTCTAGGGTGGTAATTATCCATAGTACAAGCTACTATGCTATTGCTCGTTCCCAGGTTAAGCGCTTTACTCTTATATATATATATATATATATATATATATATATATATATATATATATATATATATTCTATATATATTTGATGGTTTATATACATAAATATATATTTATATAGATGATTATGTATAGGTATAGATCTATACATATATATATTGGAATATCTATTTAGAACATATTCTGCTATGTGCAGAACATTGGAATGTGAAATATTTACAGTAAATACATAGTTAAAACCTTTATTAAATATGACTATTGCATCAACATGTTTTCATCTACTTAACAGCAAAGGGCTCCAATGCACTTATATATATATTTCTATTTATGTATGCATATGTATTGATGTGTTTATTTGTGTATACATGTCTGTAAATACATATATAGACATTAATATATACATACATATACATCTTTAGAGATCTATATGTATCTCAAAGTAAAAATCCCTTTGCCTGCCTTTTCTTTTCCAACACCTGAGATGTCATATCTTTGAGCCCTTATAACTTTTTTTATGTAATTTAGTTTTAGAAACAATGTCTATTAGATGGTGTTATTATGATTGTAACTATACTTTGTAATGTATTTTTGATGTGTTTCGTGACACTTTTCGCAAACTGTTAACCAGAGCTCTTAGAATGCGCTAACCCGATAAGCGTCAACTTGAGTTTACTTTCAACTTGTAATACCAGCACAATTTAACCTGCACGCAAACGAACGTGTATAGCTTGTGAGCAAACATTTGTGCTCCACTCATAATCTGGCCCTGTATGGTTCAAAAAGACGTGGAATTGAAATGTTTTAGATAATTTATGTAAAAACATGTTTTACATAATGACATAAAGTAGGAATAATATATTTAAAGTGACTCCATATCCTTACTTCAATAACAGGGCTGGCTGTATACACTCCACTGAGCTCTCAGGCATTACACACTAATAGGATCAAACAAATCGCATACATTTTCATCATTCTGTTTACAGATGGTTGGAGTGTTCCCTGCACCAAATTTAAGATTAGTCGAAAACAAGAAAGCACAGAAATCTTATTGGACACTGTTATATACCCATATTTAGGTTAGTACCTTGTAGTCTTCTCCTCCCTGTTTAGGGAGTGAGCACTGATGATCCATGTACATATAAAGTCATATACCAAACCTATACAAAACAAAACCCAAAGAAATGTTGGGCATAGTGTGAAATTTGTATTTAATACAGATTAAAAATCTATAACAGTAACCCTCTGTCCTTGCTTTGTGTACACTTAAATGGTCACTATATTCTTATAAACTTGAAAGAGCTGGGTACATACACATCAGTAAATCTCTCCATCAAAAATGGCTGCTGTATCAAGCATGCACAGCACAGCATTTAGAAGCCATTATAATTTAAACAATTAAACAGTGGTATCCCCACAATGCAAGGGAATGCACTATATATGTTCCTGCATCAGAAAGAAACCATGGGCTTGGGAGAATTGTGATCATTATGCACAAAATACAGCTTACAAAATACAACATAACACAAAAGACCAGACTATTTTTAGTCAGCGTTTATACAACATGACATTAAAGTAATTGTACATTTTGATGCTAAAGTGCCCGGTTTTTAAAAATTAGATTAAAAACAGGGGCGCTTTAACTCATCAAAATTTACATTTCACTCTTGTTGTGAAAAAAAACTTACCTTTTAAACTTGACAGCCACTCCAGCTTCCTCCGGTCGTCGCAAGCAATTTCTGATGTCAGAAATGATGGATAGGTCATCCTCCAATCACGCCTTCCCACCCGGGGGAATCAGTGTCTGATTCAACGCCGTGATTGGAGGAAGCCGGATTCCTCATTTTAGACCCAGGAAGAGGCTTTGCGACGGGTGGAGGAAGCTGGAGCTGCTGTCAAGATTAAAAGGTAAGTTTTTTTTCACAACACAAGTGAAATGTAAATTTTGATGAATTAAAATACCCCGAATTTTTAAAAACTGGGCACTTTAGCATCAAAATTTACATTCACTTTACCTTTTTTTTCATCAGCTGCTTTGCTTGCTATGAGAAGTTGAGGCAAATGCAGTACTGAGCATGTTCCCAGATTATCTTGGGGAGAATGTTACCTCACATTAAAGCAGTGATTTCCGATCCTTAATGTTTTTGGATACTCTTGGTGTACATTTGAATAGTATCTGATTTTGTTTATGTTATGCAGTCTAGATTTATGTACGTTATCTGGATGGAAAGCTCTTCAAGGAGGGCCACTTCCTCCTTCATCAAAAACTATTGTTTGGCATAAGTCTCTTGTTTTTATAAAAATAGGGTGAACTATGACACGTACATGTAAGAAAATTAGAGTAAAAACCTTCAAAAATACAACAAGCAATTTTGGATCTTTCCATCCACAGCCCTAGAGAATAGGCATAATTAAAGGGATACTAAACCCAATTTTTTTCTTTCCTGATTCAGATAGAGTGTGCAATTTTAAACAACTTTCTAATTTACTCCTATTATCAACTTTTCTTTGTTCTTTTGCAATGTTTATTTGAAAAAACAGGAATCTATGCTAAGGAGCAAGCCCATTTTTGGTTCAGAACCCTGGATAGCGCTTGCTGATTGGTGTTTACATTTAGCCATCAATCAGCAAGTGCAGGCCAGGTGCTGAACCAAAAATGGGCCGCCTCCTAAAAAATTGATAATAGGAGTAAGTTAGAAAGTTGCTTAAAATTGCATGCTCTATCTGAATCATGAAAGAAAAATTTTGGGTTTAGAAACCATCTAAAGGACCATTAAACCAGCCCCCGCTTGGGCTTGAATGAAGAATTCGGGGCCTGGACCGATCGGTGATACCCGGCGTGGTGAAGATAAGGGAGGAAGATCTTCAGGGGCTTAGTGTTAGGTTTATTTAAGGGGGGTTTGGGTTAGATTAGGGGTATGTGGGTGGTGGGTTGTAATGTTGGAGGGGTATTGTATGTTTTTTTTTACAGGCAAAAGAGCTGAATTCTTTGGGGCATGCCCCGCAAAAGGCCCTTTTAAGGGCTGGTAAGGTAAAAGAGCTTTTCTATTTGTATTTTAGAATAGGGTAGGACATTTTTTTTATTTTGGGGGGCTTTGTTATTTTATTAGGGGGCTTAGAGTAGGTGTAATTAGCTTAAAATTGTTGTAATATTTTTATAATGTATGTAAATATTTTTTTATTTTTTGTAACTTAGTTCTTTTTTTATTTTTTGTACTTTAGTTAGTTTATTTAATTGTATTTATTTGTAGGTATTGTATTTAATTAATTTATTGATAGTGTAGTTTTAGGTTTAATTGTAGGTAATTGTAGGTATTTTATTTAATTAATTTATTGCTAGTGTAGTGTTAGGTTTAATTGTAGATAATTGTAGGTATTTTATTTAATTAATTTATTGATAGTGTAGTGTTAGGTTTAATTGTAACTTAGGTTAGGATTTATTTTACAGGTAATTTTGTAATTATTTTAACTAGGTAACTATTAAATAGTTATTAACTATTTAATAGCTATTGTACCTGGTTAAAATAAATACAAAGTTGCCTGTAAAATAAATATTAATCCTAAAATAGCTACAATATAATTATAATTTATATTGTAGCTATATTAGGGTTTATTTTACAGGTAAGTATTTAGCTTTAAATAGGAATCATTTATTTAATAAGAGTTAATTTATTTTGTTAGATTTAAATTATATTTAACTTAGGGGGTGTTAGTGTTAGGGTTAGACTTAGCTTTAGGGGTTAATACATTTATTATAGTAGCGGTGAGGTCCGGTCGGCAGATTAGGGGTTAATAATTGTAGGTAGGTGGCGGCGAAGTTGGGGGGGCAGATTAGGGGTTAATAAATATAATATAGGGTCGGCGGTGTTAGGGGCAGCAGATTAGGGGTACATAAGTATAACGTAAGTGGCGGCGGTGTGCGGTCGGCAGATTAGGGGTTAAAAAAATTTAATAGAGTGGCGGCGATGTGGGGGAACCTCGGTTTAGGGGTACATAGGTAGTTTATGGGTGTTAGTGTACTTTAGAGCATAGTAGTTAAGAGCTTTATGAACCGGCGTTAGCCCAGAAAGCTCTTAACTCCTGGCTTTTCTCTGCGGCTGGAGTTTTGTCGTTAGATTTCTAACGCTCACTTCAGCCAAGACTCTAAATACCAGCGTTAGAAAGATCCCATTGAAAAGATAGGATACGCAAATGGCGTAGGGGGATCTGCGGTATGGAAAAGTCGCGGCTGCAAAGTGAGCGTTAGACCCTTTCCTGACTGACTTTAAATACCAGCGGTAGCCCAAAACCAGCATTAGGAGCCCCTAACGCTGGTTTTGACGGCTAACGCCAAACTCTAAATCTAGGCGTTAATTGTTAGTAGTAATGCATATCTGCAATATACTTTGTTTATTTTAGCCTCTGTTCATATAATTTAACTCTGAACATATGAAGGTTTCCAATTTTGAGGCCAGGACTAACCATTCTACAAATCTGTCCTGAACTCAGCAGAGCTCATCAAACAATGAACAACGAAACAATGCAGGTTTTGTTAACATAATGACTGTAGCTAGTCTTTCATACTCTAGCAACAAGGACGGATTGGCTCGTCTAAATAAGGCAAATAATAGGTAGAGTTTGGTTACTGGAAAAAAAAAATTAAGGCAATCAATGGGCTAGATTTCAAGTAGTGTGCTAAATAATTATTCGCTTGTGCACAAACACAGCTAAAAGTAAACTTTTAATGGGAGTGGGTTAATGGGCGTATTACAAGTTGAAAGTAAATTGTTTGCGACCGAGTGAAACGATATGTGCAATAACTTCAGGACTTTGGATATCAAACAAAACAACAAAAACTAGAGTATCTGGTGACAAGAAGTGTCCTCAGACAAGCCCCAAAAGCGCTCACACCCAAAGGTATCCTATTTCTGTAATATATTAATTCAAGATAATATCTTTTTTTTGGGGGGGGGGGGTTCTGTAGTGTAGTGTAGGATCCCTTAGATCCCTTAGATCCTTTTTATTTTTATTGCCCTCTGTCTTCCTTTTCTTAGAAATATTTTCTGTAGTGTAGCGGTTCCCACCCACTCCTGCTCCGTGCACGCGCCTGCCCCCGGCCCCCCATGTATGTGCATGCCCCCGGCTACCCAGCCCACGATCCCGTCCCCCTCTGCATCATAGAAGCCATCGATGGCCACCCACTCGCCTCCCACGGCGGCTCCCACCCACCAACGATTGCGGCCATTGATGTCCGCTGCAGAGAGGGCCACAGAGCGTCTGTCTCTGCATCGGAGAGGTAAGAAAGGTTATTGCAGGATGCCTCAATATCGAGGCATCACTACAATAACCGGAAAGCGGCTGGAAGCGATCAGGATTGCTTCCACCGCTTTCCAAGATCAACGACGTGCAGGGTACATCCTCAGTCGTTAAGTGTATTTTTTTGGAGGACGTACCCTGCACGTCGTCGGTCATTAAGGGGTTAAACACATTAAATATTAATATTAATTAAATATGATTTTTCAAGGTTTAAGGAATTTGTGTGTGTGTGTATATATATATATATATCTATATATATATATATATGTGTGTGTGTGTATATGTATATCTATGTATAGTAGAGTATATAGTATAGTAGTCTGATGATGGGGTGAACACCCCGAAACGTCACTGTAAATAAAATTGTGTTGTACACTTGATAAGCCCAGAGTGCTTCGTCCTTCAGCTCTACATATATACAATGTAAAGTAGTGAGTGTACAGCCTGTATAGCAGTGTAAATGTGCTGTCAAGTCAAAATAACTCAACAAACAGCCATTAATGTCTAAACCGTTGGCAACAAAAGTGAGTACCCTAAGTGGAAATGTCCAAATTGGGCCCAATTAGCCATTTTCCCTCCCCAGTGTCACGTGACTCGTTAGTGTTACAAGGTCTCAGGTGTGAATGGGGAGCAGGTGTGTTAAATTTGGTGTTATCGCTCTCACACTCTCTCATACTAGTCACTGGAAGTTCAACATGGCACCTCATGGCAAAGAACTCTCTGAGGATCTGAAAAAAAGAATTGTTGCTCTACATATAGATGGCCTAGGCTATAAGAAGATTGCCAAGACCCTGAAACTGAGCTGCAGCACGGTGGGCAAGACCATACAGTGGTTTCACAAGACAGGTTCCACTTAGAACATGCCTCGCCATGGTCGACCAAAGAGGTTGAGTGCACGTGCTTAGCGTCATATCCAGAGGTTGTCTTTGGGAAATAGACGTATGAGTGCTGCCAGCATTGCTGCAGAGGTTGGAGGGGTGGGAGGTCAGCCTGTCGGCTATAAGATCATACGTCGCACACTACATCAAATTGGTCTGTATGGCTGTTGTCCCAGAAGGAAGCCTCTTTTAAAGATGGTGCACAAGAAAGCCCGCAAATAGTTTGCTGAAGACAAGCAGACTAAGGACATGGATTACTGGAACCATGTCCTGTGGTCTAATGAAACCAAAATAAACATATTTGGTTCAGATGGTGTCAGGCGTGTGTGGCGGCAACCAGATGAGGAGTACAAAGACAAGTGTGTCTTGCCTACAGTCAAGCATGGTCGTGGGAGTGTCATGGTCTGGGCCTGCATGAGTGCTGCCGGCACTGGGGAGCTACAGTTCATTGAGGGAACCATATATGCCAACATGTACTGTGACATACTGAAGCAGAGCATGAGCCCCTCCCTTCGGAGACTGGGCCGCAGGGCAGTATTCCAACATGATAATGACCCAAAACACACCTCCAAAATGACCACTGCCTTGCTAAAGAAGCTGAGGGTAAAGGTGATTGACTGGTCAAGCATGTCTCCAGACCTAAACCCTATTGAGCATCTGTGGGGCATCCTCAAATGGAAGGTTGGGAAGCGCTCCATGATGTCATCATAGAGGAGTGGAAGAGGACTCCAGTGGCAACCTATGAAGCTCTGGTGAACTCCATGCCCAAGAGGGTTAAGGCAGTGCTGCAAATTAATGGTGGCCACACAAAATATTGACACTTTGGGCCCAATTTGGACATTTCCACTTAGGGGTGTACTCACTTTTGTTGCCAACGGTTTAGACATTAATGGCTTTGTGTTGAGTTATTTTGAGGGGACAGCAAATGTACACTGTTATACAGGCTGTACATTTGCTACTTTACATTGTAGCAAAGTGTCATTTCTTCAGTGTTGTCACATGAAAAGATATAATAAAATATTTACATAAATGTGAGGGGTGTGCTCACTTTTGTGAGATACTGTATATATATATATATATATATATATATATATATATATATATATATATATACACACACACACACATATATATACACACACACACTCACTTGTTGGTACTTGTAATCTAGTTCAATGTGTTCATTTGAATATAAAATATTTACACCAGGCAAAATAAATTTCTTGTATTCAAATGATGTTTATTGTACCTTTAACTGCATTCTGACACTTTTCGATAAGCTATCATTGGTCAAATATTTAAAGTTTCATAAAAACTTTTTTTTTTAATGAAAACCTCTTTTAGAATGGTAATAACAAATCAATAATATCTTCTTACATGGTTTAGATTACAAAGTATTTAATAGTGCAATCATATTTTTCCTTATCATCTTAGCATACTCAATAGAATACATAAATTAAATGATATATTGTACATACCTGAATAAGAGATATATTAAACAGACTGAGTCTGAAGAGGTAGTTCCTGATATAGACAAAAAAAGAAAAGAAAAATGTAATTATTTCCAGACAAGCTTCCAATGTCAGACAAATAGAGCTGTATATTTATTTTACAATTATAATTCAGATACAGGAATATAGCCCTACTTTTTTTTTTAAATTAATAATTACAGAAGACTTTGAATTTCCACAAAAACTGATTTATTGTTACTAGATGCATTTCAATATTTAATTGCTTGTTTTTCAGAGATCTTGGGGTATGTTGATTTGCTACACTTTCAGCTGAACGGAATCATGTGAAATTGTTTTAAATGCAGGTGAAATGGGTTTTTCAAAGTCTTTAATTCAAATGCTTTTCTCTCTCCTGCAACCAAGGCTTTTGTCTACACACAGTGTTTCTTACAGCGTTGCCTCAAATGGCATTTCACGCTTATAAGTGTCATCTGCAAACAGCATCCAAACTACAATAAAATAACAGATTTGAAAATAACAAAATCAATTTTTGAAACAAAATGTTAGTGTTGTCAGCATTTATACTCTGAAGCCTAATTGCAATATGCTTAAGATTACATTAAAGTGTTTTTCTTATGCTTTTGAAAGTGCTTCAGTTAAACACATTTCTTGTCTATAAAAATAAAATGTCATTAAAGCTGTTTAAATCAATACTAAAAGTAACAGGCAATGCATAACTAATCGCTAGGGAAAGATTGTAAAGAAAATTATCACTGTTCTACTGGTGACACAGTGACACACCTCTAAAAACATTACACAAACAACGTTTTTATAAATTTTGAAATATACACTTTCACTAAACCATCCATCATGCACTGGTACATTTTCCCAACATTCCCACCTTTCATCACCACCTGATCACTCACTGCCACTCCCAGTCACCATTTCCAGCTACTAAATGCCACTCCTAAGTCTGTTGTCAAGGGCTCAGGATTTGAGTTTCCTTTTTAGATGTTACGGCAATCACAATATCCCATGAACAGGCGACACTGACATGTTGTTGACATGATGATGCTTGTTGATGTCACGGATACCAGGCTGCCACCCCCTCTCCTCCTGTGGATTATGTGTTCCCACCAGTTCCCCTTTTATTGTTACCATGATTGCACTTTTCACTGAGAGAGCTGATTGCTGCCCCGCTTGGCCCCTTCCTGACTTGCCAAGGCCCAGCCGGAATCTTATGGAACTATTCGCCGGCTGGGCTCGCTAGAGATCCCCGCTGAACTTTATCCTAGGTCGCTACAGAGACCCTTTGACCGAGAGATCCGCTCTTTTGGGCACGTGTTATACCTCTGTTGGGCATGGACTGGGGTGATTCCTAGGAGGGAGCTCACTCGGGTTTTGTACCCTTCGCTATCTCATGCTGGTCCTGAGTAAACCTTTGCCAGGCTGCCGCTCCAGCCCCCAGCCACGGATCATGTCACTTTTTGGACTGTGTCATCTGGGGGTCCAGGGTTCCCCAATGATAGCCCGGAATAGCCGCCGCTCCCTCAGGATCACCCCAAAACTTTGACCTACCTATTGTGGGATCTCTACATTCCTATGGCTCTATGGAGGCGGCAGCCTGTCTGGAGGGGCGGTGATTTCTTGATCAGATGGCAAATGTGTATATAAGCTGTGTGTTTGTCCCAATAAAGTCTGTTCGTGTTTTACCTTAATACTGTTCTTGTCTGGTTATTAGGGTGAGCTTCCTGCTAATATTACTTTTCCCTGCTCTACAGCTACATGTTCCAGGATAAAGAAGGATTATTTGGTGGAGGTACCCAATCGGGGTATCCGGTGTCCATCACAGTTGACAACTACACAGTAATGAAACAGTTTTGTGAATACAGCAATACTTTAAAAGGTCACTGGTGTATTATAGAATCTATAGAGTGTAAGCCGTGATAAGACAATACAGCTCTCTATTATATTAAACCTTAATACCAGTCTTAAACCCAACCCTGAAACCAACCCAAACCTAAACCTAGCGAGGTGACATTTTAAAGCCTTGTAGTTTGCAAGATGATTGATTTTCTAATGCTGATGCTAATTGTGAGATGGCAATACCAAGGAAAAAAGCTTTACATGTTATTGCCCTTGATATACTGTCTAATAGGGATCAACTCTACTTTAGGGCCCCATCTCTCATCTGCTTCAAATACTCCAGAAATGATTAAAGTCCCCGAAACTGAATGTGTTTCTAGATTCATTTTATATACAGTAAACCACTCTAAATTACTCTACAAAGCCAATACTGCAATATGTACCATCAGCCCATAGGGAAAAACATAAAAAAAAAAAGATTCAAAAGCATAAGGCCCTTTTTTCCTTTGAGCATTTCAAAACAGTGCCATAGCTAGCACAAGGGGTATAACCATAAAGATTGCGTTGAAAATATGTTCACAAAGGAAAATGCTTCAAACAAACCTCTGGTGATATTCTAAACATACTCTGTTTACAGAATAAATAAATAAATAAATACATAAATACATAAATAAAATGACTATTCTACACAGTATAAAGAAAAGATCTGCAGATATGTGAATGTAAATCAGTATTGTTCAGCTGTGCACACAGTTCTTTAATGGTTTGCTCTCTGTTTTTCTCTATTTCTTCTAATATTCCATCTCTCATCCTTTATGACTTCAACACTCCAAGCTTCTTTCCTAATCAACTTTTCTCAGGTTCTCCCAGTGGACAACAATCTCCAGCCCTGTTATGACCACTCCATTGGCACTGTCTCCTCCCATCTCTGGAATATTCCCCTCTTTTTTTTTTATCACTGCCTCTGAACATGCACACTCATCATACCCCCTCAACCCACCCTAACTCTTAATACACTCAAATTAGCAAACACAGACCCTCAGCAAAGTACTAATAACTATTTTAACTGTTTACATCCTCATTTGACAAAACCCTAAGCTGCATACTTGACATTGTTTTAACTGTTTACATCCTCATTTGACAAAACCCTAAGCTGCATCCTTGACATTGTTTTAACTGTTTACATCCTCATTTGACAAAACCCTAAGCTGCATCCTTGACATTGTTTTAACTGTTTACATCCTCATTTGACAAAACCCTAAGCTGCATCCTTGACATTGTTTTAACTGTTTACATCCTCATTTGACAAAATCCTAAACTGCATCCTTGACACTGCTGAGCATATTTTGAAGAAATCACACAGTCAAGAAAGAAAACAAGGTGTCTGGTGTCCTGTTACTTTCTTGCAACATAAACTGCCTTCTTGACCCTATAATTATCAATTATCATTTATTTGTCTTATCTTGTAATTACAACCATAACCCCTTTCTTCAATCTCTCTCTAATCAACAACATAATTTATTAACATCCATCTTGAAAGAGTCCTCTCTTGACCCTGCATTTATCTTTTTCAAAACTACTAAAATGATTAGTCTACAATCATGTTATTTGGTTTCTATCCGCCAAATCACTGCTTGACCTCCTACATTTGGCTAATAACCCAAACTCTCAGCTAAAATGTCCCTCACTAAAGTAGTAAATGTCCTGCTCACAACTAAGATGACTTAGGCCTAGATTTGGAGTTCGGCGGTAGCCGTCAAAACCAGCGTTAGGGGGCTTTGTTATTTTATTAGGGGGCTTAGAGTAGGTGTAATTAGTTTAAAATTGTTGTAATATTTTTCTTATGTTTGTAAATATTTTATTATTTTTTGTAACTTAGTTCTTTTTTATTTTTTGTACTTTAGCTAGTTTATTTAATTGTATTTATTTGTAGCAATTGTGTTTAATTAATTTATTGATAGTGTAGTGTTAGGTTAATTGTAGGTAATTGTAGGTAGTTTATTTAATTAATTTATTGATAGGGTAGTGTTAGGTTTAATTATATCTTAGGTTAGGATTTATTTTACAGGTAAATTTGTTATTATTTTAACTAGGTAACTATTAAATAGTTCTTAACTATTTAATAGCTATTGTACCTGGTTAAAATAATTACAAAGTTGCCTGTAAAATAAATATTAATCCTAAAATAGCTATAATATAATTATAATTTATATTGTAGCTATATTAGGATTTATTTTACAGGTAAGTATTTAGCTTTAAATAGGAATAAGTTATTTAATAAGAGTTAATTTATTTCGTTAGATTAAAATTATATTTAATTTAGGGGGGGTGTTAGTGTTAGGGTTAGACTTAGCTTTAGGGGTTAATACATTTATTATAGTAGCGGTGAGGTCCGCTCGGCAGATTAGGTAGGTGTCGGCGATGTTAGGGAGGGCAGATTAGGGGTTAATACTATTTATGATAGGGTTAGTGAGGCGGATTAGGGGTTAATAACTTTATTATAGTAGCGCTCAGGTCCGCTCGGCAGATTAGGAGTTAATAAGTGTAGGCAGGTGTCGGCGACGTTGAGGGGGGCAGATTAGGGGTTAATAAATATAATATAGGGGTCGGCGATGTTAGGGCAGCAGATTAGGGGTACATAGGGATAACGTAGGTTGCGGCGGTTTACGGAGCGGCAGATTAGGGGTTAAAAATAATATGCAGGTGTCAGCGATAGCGGGGGCGGCAGATTAGGGGTTAATAAGTGTAAGGTTAGGGGTGTTTAGACTCGGGGTACATGTTAGAGTGTTAGGTGCAGACGTAGGAAGTGTTTCCCCATAGGAAACAATGGGGCTGCGTTAGGAGCTGAACGCTGCTTTTTTGCAGGTGTTAGGTTTTTTTTCAGCTCAAACAGCCCCATTGTTTCCTATGGGAGAATCGTGCACGAGCACGTTTTTGAGGCCGGCCGCGTCCGTAAGCAACTCTGGTATTGAGAGTTGCATTTGCGGTAAAAATGCTCTACGCTCCTTTTTTGGAGCCTAACGCAGCATTTGTTTAAACTCTCGATACCAGAGTTAAATTTATGGTGCGGCCAGAAAAAAGCCCGCGGAGCGTTAACAGCCCTTTTACCGCCGAACTCCAAATCTAGGCCTGAGTGTCTTAGACCTTCCATCCTTCAATCAGCCTACTGTACTGAATATACATTGCTCCTTGCATGACATTGCCTAATCATGGTTTGAATGGTATTACTGTAACGGTTTCTTTTTCAGGCACTACTCGTTCTTTACGTCTCAGTATCTACCCCATTCATACAGTGAGTATGGTGCACTATTCATCAGGTTACCACACACACACAGTGTCCTAATGAAACATTGTCAGCAACACATTAACTTGAAAATTAATGTCTGTTACAACAAAACATTAAATAAAGTTAAGGAAATACAAATGTGTAAGTAAAATGGTGTAATTTAAATCTTGCTTTTGGTAGCCCATACGGGTGTATACTTACAGTAACATAGTAACATAGTAGATGAGGTTTAAAAAAGACTGAAGTCCATCGAGTTCAAACGATACAAATCTAATATACTTACAAAAATCTCCAGTTGATCTTAAATTAATCCCACTAAAAGATGACCCCTTTAATACAAGCAATCATATCTATGAATTTTGCTTTTAGCCAGAATGTATCCAAACAATTTTTAAATGTTTCTAGGGTATTGGCATTCACTACCTCCTTTGGTAATGAATTCCACAATTTTATTGCTCTTTCAGTGAAAAAACGATTAAATCTCCTTTCCTCCAACCTTAAATTGTGACCTCTTGTCACAAACATTTTCTTGGAATAAATAGAGCTTCTGCCATCTCTGTATATGGGCCTTGAATATATTTATATAAAGTAATCATGTCACCTCTCAAGCGCCTTTTTTCTAGAGAAAACAGACCCAGTTTGGCTAGCCTCTCCTCATAGCTCAAATTCTTCATTCCCCTTATTAGCTTTGTGGCCCTTCTCTGAACTTTTTCTAGTTCTGCAACATCTTTTTTTGCAATCGGTACCCAGAACTGCACTCTATACTCAAGGTGAGGTCTTACCAGCAAACACAGAAGAAAAAGCAATCACTGTCAAGACCTATGGGATGCTGTGATATAAAACTACAGCAGGGGGGAGGGCGGAGCTAGCCAGCCAGGAAGATGGCCGCGGCTTACTAGAGCTCCTGTGCCCAATCTGGCTGAGAGGCGATTAAAATCAAGCCCAGCGACAACAAAGGAGTCAAAAGTGCGTAAGACCATAGCACAATAAGCACAGCTTCTGAATTCGGCTGAATTTTGAGTCATCGATACCCAGGAGCGATGTGAACAGTGCCTGAGGCGCACTCCACCCACGCCAGTATAATCGTTCCGGAGCACAACCACGCTGCACACTGGGCCCTGCAACCACATGCCTCAACGGGTCAGCGGTAAGACAGTCTGAAAAAATGCTAACTGTGAGATAACACGCAAGGGTCTGTAAAAAGCAATTATCACGCAGCCCATTTTATCGCTCATGCTGCACTGAGAAGGGGCGCGGTAGGCCGCGCTTCATAAAGAGTACCTCTCCTAGCGCTTCTGAGGTGAAGAACGGGGAAAGCAGTAGCACTTATACATTTCTGGGATATAAACCCCTCTAATCCCCCCCCTTCCCTCGATGGCTGGACAATTTTATTATTAGTAGAGACAAAAGGGAGGATACACAAAGCACGCACATTCATGAGCCCATGTGACGGAGCATAAGTCTCAAGAATTAGCCTACAACAGAAAAATGATAGGGGTCTTGTGGCCTCACGCTTTTGAGCCTATGCTACAATCAAACTGCAAAGACAAGGCCTTCAGTTTCCTACAGCACAAAACAGGAATGAAGGGAAAGTCATCAGCATAGTGGCCTTTTTCTATATATACTTTTCCCTATTCTGCACCTTCTGCACCTGACCTGCCTTTAATTATTCCGGAGACTCACTAATAAGCATACACCTGCAGTTCCTAAAGATTTCATTTAAAAGCAATTAGGCATGATCTGAGCAGAGCAACTGAGCACACAAGATTCAATCATGTCACCCAAAAAGCTTAGCAAAAAGGGTTTAGGCCCCAAGCCACGTGGCCACACAACTCCATCTGTTAACAGCTACTTTAAATCAGTAGAAAATCAAGCTGCTGCTACCAGTATTACAGAGGACCCTGAATCACTCGCTGCATCTTCTTCGTCAGATTCTGACACGGAGACTATAACTGACACTATCAGAATACCAAAAGCTCTGTTTGAATCTCTCCCTTCAAAAAAAGACTTTTCTACCTTAATCTCACAAGTAAAGCAGTGCATTAAAGAGGAAATCAGTGATCTTAAAAGGGAATTGGGAGAGATCGGACACAGGGTAGAAGCAGTGGAGAGTACACAGGATGCTCATGCCTCAGCAATAACAGACCTTCACAACATTATTCTTAAACAGCACGGGGAGATCCATGACTTGGAAGAAAAAATGGACGACGCAGAGAATAGAGGCAGAAGGCACAACATTAGAATAAGGGGCATTCCCGAAGCTATCCCGACTACTGACCTAGACCAATATCTACAAGACATCTTTAATTTCTTAAAGCAAACAGAGCCTCCTGCAAAAATAGACATTGATAGAGCTCATAGGGCTCTGAGACCAAGACCCTTGGACTCGCAGCCTCCAACAGATGTGATTGTCCGCATTACAAATTTCAAGGAAAAGGAAGATATTATGAAGCAGGCTCGGGAGAAACAACCCATAAAATATGAGAATGCAGAACTACAATTCTACGCAGATCTCTCCCAAAGGACCCTTGCCAAAAGAAAGGAATTTAAACCGTTCACCTTATCACTTCGAAAGATGAACATCCCTTACAGATGGGGATTCCCCTTCCACCTTATAATCCTAAGGCAAGGAAAAAGATACTCATGTTCTTCATTGGAAGACATCCCAAAGATATGCACAGAATTAGACATTCCAACCCCAGAAGGGCTGAAAACACAGGCTACTCAGGAAAAATCAAGCTCAGAGACCAACAGTGGTCCTTTGCCACAGAGGAAAGAGTGGCAACAAGTTCAGCCTAAGAAGACTCGTCGACCCAGCACACACAGTCAACCACAATTGAAAGAAAAGGGTTGATTGAGACTGTTTGAATAGTATCCTTTTTTGTTGTCTTGCAATGCAATCTTTATATAAAAATTCCTTTTCTAGATGCTGCAGGGGTAGGTCCCCCCCTAGTATACTTAAGCATGTCGTGAGACATAGGTAACACCCAACATACGGGTAGGGGCCATATAAAGTTCGTACTGTTAGAATATAAATTTCAGACACATGTTTGTCGAGTTAATAAATTAAAATTTGACTAAGTTTACTTAGACTTAATAATGTTTAACAATTACATGTTTAATCTCACAAAACTAGAAGTTGAGCCATGTTAGGCTTATTGTTAGATTATGCAGTTCTCTCAGCCAGTCGGGAGAACTAGTCTCCCTTAGTGTTGATGTTGCAACACTCCTCATGCTCAGAGGTAGCGCTTGGAATGTTAAATTGTTAATTGTAATTTTCCTTTTCTTCTTTGCTATTTTTGTTTATGTTTTTGTTTATATTTTTCTACACAGAGTGCAGTACCCGGGTATTCATCTTGGTGAGTGTGGCAGGAAATCTCATTTCATTCACATAATTTCTGTCAAAAAGCACAGGTATGAGTAGGAATAACACACAGGATGTAATCATCCTCACCCAAAATGTTAAGGGCTTCAATAGTCCAAATAAGCGCAGAATGGCCTTACTAGACCTACACAAGAAAGGGGGGCACATCCTAATGCTACAAGAGACACATTTTAAGTCTGGTCATGTTCCTAAGTTTTTTTCTTCCAACTACCCCTTGCACTTCCACAGTTCCAACCCATCCAAAAAAATCAATGGTGTCAGCATTTTGATACATAGGTCCATTGCTTTCACTAAAACCCACATAGAACATGATAAAGATGGTAGATTCTTATGCGTTACAGGTCTTCTTTTTGGAAAACCTGTAACATTAGTGAATGTTTATGCCCCAAATAGATCCCAAAGCTTGTTCATTAATACTACTACCAATACCATCCTGTCACATATTAAAGGATCTTTAATCCTAGCGGGAGATCTCAATGTACCCCTAAATCCTAAAATGGATTGTACCAATCCAGACACAAGAATTAAAATACCCAAAATGCAAACTATCTGGCAGAATCTCAAATTACTAGGGGTACATGATACATGGAGGTACATGAACCCACAGAGAAGGGATTTTACCTTTTTCTCAAACCCAAATAGGTGTTACTCCAGGTTAGATTACATTTTAATTGACCACCTAGCACTCTCCTACATGAAAACAGCTGACATCTCGCACACCACTTGGTCTGACCATTCCTTGGTCTCATGCAGATTAACATGGCCCTCAGCCCCTCTCAGAACATTCCAATGGAGACTGGATGAGTCGCTACTAAAGGGTAAAACACAAATAACTAATTTAGCTAAACACATTAAATCCTATTTCTCCCTGAACGACACACCTGAGGTTAATATCACCACCCTTTGGGAGGCTCACAAAAGTACAATTAGAGGGGAGCTTATCAAGACCAAAGCATACGTGACGAAGAAGAGTAGGGAGAAATTCTCTTCTCTAGCGAAAGACATAGCTGACTTAGACTTTCAACACAAACAATATCCAGACAACCCATCTATTTTGGAAAACCTTAACGCCAAACGAGACCAATTAAATAACTTACTCCAGTTGACCACTCAGAGGCAACTACTGTCCTTCCAACAAACATTTTATAGTGAGGGAAATAAACCAGGTAAATGGTTAGCGAGAACCTTGAAGAAAAGACAACAACGCACATATGTAGACTCAATTAAAAGCAAATCAGGTAGACAGGTAGAGGATACCCATAAGATTGCGGAGGAATTCAAGGCTTATTACCATAAACTTTATAATTTATACCCAAATAGGAATACTCAGGCCCACTCCTATCACTGTAAGCAATATCTAGATCAAATACAAATCCCGCAGTTAAATGCAGAACAGTCTAAAGCACTAGATCAACCCTTCAACCTCAGAGAAGTGCTAGATGCAATAAAAACCCTAAAGCCTAACAAAGCACCGGGCCCAGATGGCTTTTCTGGGCTTTATTATAAAACTTTTTCCAAACTCCTCGCCCCATATTTGACCTCTTTATTTAACCATGTATCAGATAGCACATGTTTCCCGGACACCATGCTCCAGGCTGTGGTGACAGTACTAGAAAAACCAGGTAAAACACCAGATCATCCGGCCAACTTCAGACCAATTTCGTTACTTAACACAGATCTAAAGCTATACGCAAAAATTCTAGCCACCCGAATAAACAAATTACTACCCCTAATAATTCACCAAGACCAGGCAGGCTTTGTGCCGTTTAGGGAAGCAAAAGACAACACAGTGAAAGTCCTAAATCTATTAGATTACGTGCAATCGACAGACATCCCGACTCTATTTGTATCCACCGACACCGAGAAGGCATTTGACAGACTTGACTGGACCTACTTACAGATGACTCTTAGACAGTAATGGCTCTTTATACCACCCCTTCGGCACAGATCAGGGTAAATGGGACCTTGTCCGAACACTTTGAAATTAGAAATGGATCCAGACAGGGCTGCCCCCTCTCACCTTTACTATTCATTCTCTCCCTAGAACCCCTAGCAATCAAACTCAGATCAAACAGCAACATTAAGGGAATACAGATAGGACCAAGGAACCATAAGCTGGCCATTTACGCGGACGACTTGTTACTAACACTGACTGATCCGTTAGAATCTATTTCTCACGCCCTATTGGAACTTGACTCTTTCGGTAAGGTGTCTAATTTCTCAGTCAACACGTCAAAATCTGAATTCCTGCCAGTGAGGGTACCACATCTAGTTCTAGAAGCTATTAAGACACAATGCCCCCTTAAAATGCAGACCAAATGCCTTAAATACCTGGGTATCTATCTTACTCCAGACAGACAATTCACACGTAAATATAACTATGAGAAATTGATTACTGAATTTCAATCACTAACTTCCTCCTGGCTTTTAAAAAATGTCTCTTGGCTGGGTAGGATCCAGGCAGCGAAAATGGTGTTATTGCCCAAAGCATTATACATATTACAAACTGTCCCCATTCAAAACATTTCCAGACAGATTAATATATTACAAAAAATAATGAATGACTATATCTGGAGGCGCAGACCTCCACGTATTAGTAAAAGCACGATTTACAAACTCACGACACAAGGAGGTCTGGGTGTTCCCCACCTTAGCTCCTACAAGTTAGCTACCTCCCTCCAAAGAGTAGTGGATTGGTGCAGATACGAGTTTGATCAATCCAAGGGTTGGTTACAGATAGAAACATCTCTAGCGGGCACTGATACCATTGGCAGTTTGTGCTGGAACCCCTCAGCTGTAAAAAGACCAACAATCTCCCAATTATGTATTACTAATGAAACTTGGAAAGATTGGCTTTCTGTCCTTAAAACACATCCGAAAATTTCCACTAAATACTCCCCGCTCACGAATCTACTATCAAACCCCGAATTTCCCCCAGGATTACAAATAGAAAGAAACACAAACACAAACTCCCCTCTGAGTGCACAGATCCAAATTCACACTTTAATAGACAAACATCAACTAATGACAAAGCAGCAAATTGACCTGTTATCTCTCCCCTTTTTCACCTCCTGGTTCAACTATCATCAGGCTAGACACTTCATCCTCTCACATAAATACAAAGCAGACTTTACACGTCCACTTACACAATTTGAACAAGCCTGCTCAAATGGATCAGAAAACTTGAGATCAATCTCCTCACTGTATAAATTAGTATTAGAAAATAGATTCGACAAACTGCCTTCATATACAATTGGGTGGGATAGAGAACTGGCAGTACACACAACCCCCAAAGAATGGCTTTCTAGATTCAAAAGACTGTCACAGTCAGCACATTCTTCTAGAGCAAAAGAAACAAATATCAAAATCTGCATGCGCTGGTATATGACTCCATCAAGACTGAAACGAATATATAAAAATAGTCCAGGTAAATGCTGGAGGGGGTGTGAACAAGAGGGTAACATGAAACATATCTGGTGGGAATGTGATCCAATTAGACAGTTTTGGCTTGAGATCTTTAAAGATGTCAATAAGGTCCTATCCACTCAATTAACCCCTGATCCGGAGCTGATATTGCTTCAAGGATCTCCCCAGGTAGCATGCAAGCTACGCAAACAGTTATTCCAAATCATGATAAACACAGCAAAACAAATGATACCCAGATATTGGAAATCAGCCACAATCCCAAGTATCAGTGAATGGAGAAAGCTTGTCAGCACAGACCTAATTTTAGAAAGATTCTACTATCTTAGATCGGATAATCTAGATTTTTTCGATAATATGCTTTTCCTTTGGGAGTCCTTCATACTAGCCTTGCCCAAATAGGGGATGCAGTTGTGCCTACCCTCAAATTCTTCTATATAAATTAATAACATACTCCTCAAGACTCCTGCCACATGTCAAGCCGAACACTTTCTGATGTCCTGCCGCACTAATTACCCGGGTACACTTTCAATTACATTTACACTTAACCTTTTATATTCAACATTTTAATTTTTGTTTCAGTCCATTGAATTTATTTATTTCTATTTGTTTTATTTTTATTTTATGTTTTTATTTTTATTTTTATTATTGTTTCAAATGTTAGAGTCTATTATAACTCTGAAATAAGGTCCGATTGAAATCAGACCTGGCATTGTTCATTACTATCGAACTTTAAACTTTTACATATGTTGATGCTTGCCAGGATCATCTTTTTTGCTCATATGAAAAGACTAAATATCACCTGGACTAGACATTTGTAGACTAAGGAAGCCCATGACTTCCTCTACGTTTAAAAGATGCCATCTAATGTTTATGTATGAATCACACCAATTATTCTTTTTGTTCAATTGAATTATCATTTTCTTTTATTGTTATGTAAAACTCAAATAAAAACCAAATATATATAAAAAAATAAAACTACAGCAGGAGCTATCATTACATTATATTTGGTCTTGCTTCAGACTAGCGCTCCAGGTGTGCTCTACAGTGCTGCTGTGCTCTTAATACTGTAAGTTAATCTCTTTTGTGCAACATGTAAATATAATGTTGTCAGCATTTCAATAGAGAATCAAACACACACTGTGTACAGTGCAGTATTCATTACTATCAGGCTTATATATGTAGTCACACACACTGGAACTATTCATTTTTGACCTGTATGTATTAATTTGTCCAGATTTTGCTTACAAACACCAGGTCACAGAGAGGCAGTTTCTCCACAGCTTGTTAGCCATGAGACTGATCATTCCTAATAAGCAAGCACTTAACATGATATGTAATAAACCATAAACAAGCCCCATGGGATGCTGAATATTTTACAATGTAATTTGGCCACACAGAACTCACTATAACAAGGTATTTACTGCAGTAATTTCTCTTCATATTAAAGACTTGAGATGGCACGCAAAGCCTGATCTGCAGTCTATAGTGTCACAGAGCATATGCACACCATTTACCTGACGTTTGGAGCTTATTTTTACAGCAAAATCCTCCCATACATTAATAAAAAATGGCTAATAAAATATTGCATGAAATGACGATTCTGCAGGCTGCTCTGCATACACTCCAGTTATGTTAACCCTATCTATCTTTATCTATTTGTAAGGTTTTCCAGAACACTATGCTTCAATCAAGTTTTTTGTTTTTTTTAACGCATCAGAAATTATTGATGCATAAAAATAAATATATGTCCCAGGATTTTATTTCTTATGTTTCTATTGCAGCCAATTTTTATGAGGAGGAATGACATTGATTAATTGCAGAAAGAAATCCTAGATTTTGTCTGGCAAACATAACTATTGCCCTTAATTCCACTGATGATTGGTGATCCCACACCTTTGGTATTATAATGTGACTCAAATGTTCCATACAAAACATTTTAACTTAGATGTTCTATGTTGGGTCCTCAAATAATAGAACAAAATGTCTAACACTATGTTTTTAACATGTTAAAATTGGCAAATACGATAAATGTGCTCTTTGGCTGATCAAATCTCACATTATTCCCTCCAAAAAATTAGTGTATCCTATAGAAAAGGACTATAATCAAGATTAACCCTTTTAATGAACACAACGAGGCTGCACTCAGTTTGGGCTCTTTTTATTTACAATGGCAGTATGAGTAGAAAATGTATTCTTTCAAAAACATCTAAACACAAATACTATGAAAGACGACCTTCCTTTTCAATTGAAAAGTGACTTTGGTTGAGGGATATATCATGTTTCATTGTGTGATCAAAACGTTCTCATGTACACAGCTTCAAATGTATACATAAGAGATTTAACACAACAGTGTGTGACAATAGTGTGGATATACTGCAGATATGGTTGACATGACCCCTCATATAGCATTATTGGCAACAGTTTTAATTAGACATGTGCATTTCGTTTAGTTCCAAAGTTCTGAATTATCCTAGCAACGAAACTAAACTAATCCGAAATTATTTGTAACAAATAAATCTGAATTAGTTTGGATTTATTCGTTACATTCGAATGGCCATGGACTAATCACAATTCAGTATAAAAATTAAATTTAGTGAAATTTAAACATTGAAAAAATTCCGTTTGTGTAACTTGGAACCATCTGAATCAATATAACACATACCGAACTTCTGAATTTACGAATCGAATCCGAAACGAATACATCCAAATTTATTTGAATCCGAATGAATCCAAAACGAATACATTCGAATGTATCCAAATTCGAATCAATCCAAAACGAAATATGAAAAAATCAGAATCTGTTCGAAACAAACCGAAACAAATTTTTCTGCTGTGCACATGCCTAGTTTTAATGGCAACATTACAAACACAAAACAGACCACTTGCTATCTAACTGATGGTAACTGCAACCCAACCTCCTCTATTAACTAAAAACTATAAATCAGCCATCACTATTAAGCAATCTCTGCCACCACTATTAGCCTTAATCATAACACCCCTTAACTATTAACCCTAACTGTGACTCCCATACTGTTATAAGTCTTCTAGAATCATAGCAAATTATACACCACCATACAAACCCCAGTCCAGCCACTCCTCTGTATAACAATGTAGTCAAGGCACCCTTTGGTCCTAGCTCACTTATGAAAAGCACAATCCTACCACCAGAAATAACCCTTACCACAACTTCCACAATTCAACCATTTCAAAGTTAAACTCCCATTTTTACCTAACCACCCATCACCGAAAAGTCATATCCTTCACCCCGCAAACAAAAGGCTATTCTTCACTTAGCACCTCACACCAATCCATCAGCAATGTATTGACCCTCTAGGCCCCCCAGCAAAATGGCCATGATGTACACAATGCTCCCAGGACAAACCATCCTCCTACTGCCACCTAATACCCTCAACACTAAAGGGCTATTCTCACCATGATCTACACCAACCCGTATGCAACCCTAAAAACCCAAAGGAAACCCTACCAAAACTGACTGCTGGTGGCTGTCTCATGATATAGAGGACCGGCAAATTATTTAACTTTAACTAGTTAAAAAAAATCTCCTGCTTATTTAAAATTCAGAGTAAGTGCTGTTGCATTGTGTTTTTATTACGTACTTGTTGATTATGCAATTTGTACAGTATTTAATGGTCCTTTAAGGCAGGGGTCACCAACCTTTTGGACCCCAGGGACCCCTAAACTCACAATTTTGAATCCCGTGGACCACTAACATGAATTTTTTTAAAAAGGTACAAACCTCTTTGTGTATATATACATTTATATATATATATATATATATATATATATATATATATATATATATATATATAAATATATATATATATATAAACATACATACACACATACTGTACATAACTAGTAAAACCATAGCTAAGTTTACATTATGTATATATTTACACATGTGTAAGAATTATTTTTTGGAATTAACTAACTGAATGACAGAACTGAGAGAATACTTCCAAATGACAGATGAAGGGTGAGAGTGCCAACTTTCGAGCTGGAAACAGAGAGGCAGTAAGTGGGGGAAAAAGAATTATGTTTAAAATGACCACAAGACTTCCAAGTCACCTCCCCAGTTAGGAATTATTCAAAACTACTTATGATCATGGACAGACATTGGAGTCATAAATTAAGTTTATATCAGAAAGCTCTCAATATGGATGTGAGCTAACCACGACTGATGTTACTGGCAATTACTATAATACTGGTGGGATATGGCTGATCTGCTGGATGGAAATTACTGGAATTCAGGTGGAATGGATTTGTGCGCGGGAAAATTATTAGAATGAAAAATAATTAATATTTAATAAAAATAAGAAGATGGAGGGGATGAAGAGAAACAGTGATGTAAGTCCATCTGAAGGAATTAGTAAAACTACTACAAAGAGACAGGTAAAGGGAAGAAAATAAATGAAATATATGAGAGAAATTGTTTTTTTAAGATTTTCTTTTTTTATATACTTTAATTCCACTTTTTTAAGCCAAGACTATACCAACCTCTGCTGGCTTTAGAATGGAAGAATCTTTCTCTGAGCAGCGTGTCGGGCGGGAGAAGTTAAAAATACAATCTAGCTAAGCAAGTTGCGCAGTACTATGCAACGTGTGTAGGGAGATTGTAATTTAGCTCCTCCTCCGTCGGTTTTCACTGATGTCCAGCCAGGCACTGTAGGTAGTTGCGGCGTGACGGAAGTGACACCATCAGAGGAGATTAATTCCTGCTTGATGGTGTCAAGGATCACCAACATCTTCTCATGGAACACCAGTGGTCCATGGACCACTGGTTGGCGACCGCTGCTTTAAGATATTGGGGATATTTTTTTATACCTTATTTTACAATCATATTTATTACTTTCCTAATTGTAAGTGTATTATTATACCAGTAGTTGTTCTGTTGGTACATTACAAATATAGTCAAATTTAAACATGTTGCATCATTTTTGTTGGTAATTTAAAAGTATATGTGTCTGTTATACTGTGAAGTTTGTTTTTGTTGTGTTTTTTTGTTGTTACACATAGTCCCTTTTTCATATTGATCACAATAAAAAAATGAAGAAGGAACTAAGCTCATTTTGAAAGTTCATATATTACATTTTTAGCTCCGTTTATCGATATATCTGAAGTAGTATATATTTTAAGGTGGTATTTTGCTGGGTATGCTGGCGGTCTTTTTTGCTCACATTGCCTATTGTTATAGTTATTTGGACAGACTCCAGCACTGCATGATACTGTTCTACAAAAGTCCCTAATTAAAGTGCCCTTACAAAATATTTGATATCAGTGTTTCTTAAAACTGGCTTCAATAAAAAGAAAAGAAAAACAGATTAAGGAATTTTTTTTTTTTTAGCAGCATTTGGAGATTCAAAGGACCTGGTACCCCCATGTTCCAAGATATTACACGGAATGCTAAAGCTGATTCAGCCACCTGCAGATTAAGTGATTAAGTCTGTGATCACAAGAGCTGCTCATGTTTAGTCTCTCATGGGATATTGGCTTCTTCTTAACCGTTTCTGTGCTGAGTGGGTGTTTTGTCAATGTAACCTTTGTACATAATTTTCTGTGTTTAACATGTAACCTTGCACACAACCATGCACACACACACACATATATATATATATAAACACGGCTGCAAATAAGTTGCAATAACAAACCTTTATTGTTGTTCATTGAAGGGTTAACAAAAGAACACATTTTGATTGGTGGATGAAATTGCAAAGGG
The DNA here is from genome assembly GCF_027579735.1 of Bombina bombina. Lineage (NCBI taxonomy): Eukaryota > Metazoa > Chordata > Amphibia > Anura > Bombinatoridae > Bombina > Bombina bombina. Next base: position 301,385,117 of record NC_069499.1, on the reverse strand, counting down.
TATATATAGAGTTGTTATTTGTAACTCTTCAATAAACCTATATGGGGCTTAAATTAATCAGAGTTTGTACTTTCATCTTCTGTAAATCAATTGCACATAGTCCATCCTCCCACAAACATACAAACACTCCCATAGAAAATATTGTGCTTCAAATACATAAACATACATGAATACACACACAATCCATGCACATATACATATATTTATAGTTGCCAATATTTGGGGGGAAAAAGAAGGCTGATATTAACTGAAATCTCGTGAGTAGAACCTGTTTGTGTGCCTACCTCATTGTTTGAAACTCGCTGCACTATTGTGAGCCTTTTATTTTGGAGGTGGATGAAAACAAGGGCCACTCAGAGGACGGGAGCAGCTTGGATTGCCTGAGGGTGACACAGCGCCACCACTTTCGATATTTCTTGCTTCTACATACGGTCCGGGAGAACCGGGGCTGGCAGCGAGCACCTGAAGGGAAGTGCTAACATTGCTTCATACTTTGTTTTTAGATTCATAGGTTTCTAATATTGCAGTTGGACTTTACCAAATGTGTCTTCAGTCTCTATTATTAATAACAGCCTAGAGAGGCTGAAGACGCTCTAGGGAGTCTAAAATAAAAACATATCGCACTTGCGCTACAGTTAGCGCACCACCCGTAATCTAGGCGACAATGTTAAAAAAGCCATCTATTTTTAAAATCCTATTTGATCAAGTTTAAACGTTACTGCAGGTATGAAAAAATGCTGTAAAGTAAGAATGATTTCAATAAAAGAAGTGTTATTATTTATTTTTATCAATTAACAAAACTCAGAGAGAATGAAAAGAAGACAAAATAACTGGTGTGACAAACCTTTGCCTTAAAAACGGCATCAGTTCTTCTAGGTACACTTGTGCAAAGTCAGGAATTTTGTAGGAATATAGTAAGGTAAATGATTAAACAATTATACCAAACGTGCTAATAATCATCAATTCAATATGAAGGTTGAAACACAATCATTAACTGAAATAGAAACAGCTGTGTAGGAGGCATAAAACTGGGAGAGGAACAGTCAAACTCTGCTATCAAACTGAGGTTTTTGAAGCAGGGCCGGATTTACTTCTCAGGTGCTTGTAGGCAAAAAAAAACTGAAGCGCCCTCCACTCCCCCCACCCCCTAACAAAAAAAGTGAGGAGTTTTTTTTTAATATTATTTAGGACAACTATCTTTTTTAAACAATATCAATTTTAGTGTAGACTGTCCCTTTAAGTAATAAAATATTAATTTTCCATTGTCCTCTCTAAGTATTGATTTTACAGACAAATATAAGATAAGTAAGCAAGTGTGTGTACACAAAGTGATAACACTATGATCTATTACCTGATTATATATATATATTTATATAAATACACACACATATATACATAAAGACATACACATACACAACCCCCCACACACACATATACCCACACACATAAACACACATACGTATACCCCCCCACACACACACACACATACCCATACACACACATATACACATACATACACACACACATACAAACACACACAGAGAAATATACATACTGTACAGCAAAAATAAATATAAATACAATTACACATTTTAATAACTCATCATGCTCTCTAATATTATCTATGGTTACACAAGAAATGCTGCCTAAATCAGTTCATATATATTTATATATTTTTGTCACCAAACAACAAAAAAAAGACTAACTGGCTGCTCACTTAACAGACACAGTAACACTTCTAAAATTGCAGTTTCTCCTCAGGGAACAACTTATTATTATTAATAACAGGTATTTGTAGAGCGCCAACAGATTCCACAGCGCTATAAACATAGTTGGTATACAGGATAACATTTATAGGGATCAAATGGGTAGAGGGCCCTGCCGAGAGTTGCACTGTTGTAGTCGGCTCTTATGAAGGCGATCTGCAAACAGCTGGGCTCATAGGCTTACATTCTAAGGGGTTCAAGGGGAAAGCAATGGAGTTAGGAAAGGCTAGTGTAGGTTGTATGCATCCCTGAATAGTAGAGTCTTTAGGGAGCGATTTAAGTTGTTAAAACTAGGGGAGAGTCTTGTGGAGCGAGGCAGGGAGTTCCACAAGATGGGAGCCAGTCTGGAGAAGTCCTGTAAATGGGAATGTGAGGAAGTAACAAGAGAGGAGGAGAGTAGGAGATTGTGAGCAGAGCGAAGGGGACGGGAGGGAGAGTATCTGGAGTCTGAAATGTAGGGCTTTGTATGTCAGAGTGAGGATTTTGTGTTTAATCCTGGAGGCAAGAGGAAGCCAGTGAAGGGATTGGCAGAGAGGTTTAGCAGATGAAGAGCGACGTGTAAGGAAGATGAGACTGGCAGAGGCATTCATTATGGATTATAAAGGAGCTAGGCGGCATCTAGGTAGACCAGAGAGGACAGAAGTGCAGTAGTCGAGACGGGAAAGGATGAGAGAGTGGATTAAAATCTTAGTTGTGTCTTGTGTAAGGAAATGTCTAATTTTAGAGATGTTTTTAAAGGTAGAAGCGGCAGGCTTTAGCCAAGGCAAGTTTAGGTGGCCAGCAGTAAAATTAAGACTTATACAAACAAACAGGCCTGCTCTGAGCAGGAAAAGTCTGAGGCTGGGGATAAGGATAGGAGATTTGTTGTGGTCAACTATGTATGCATGCAGCACACAAGATTTCTGAGTTTTAACATAATATAAATAACAGACCTGGCAAATCTCAGCTGCATCTGTCACCTTTCAGGACCTCATTTGGGGTCAGTCCTCCTGTCTATAAATTAGCTGTCCTGAGTGTGCTGCCTCACTGACAGCACCGCACGCAAGGGAAAAGAGAAGGGGAGGGGGAAGTTTTTTGTTAGGCAGTTAGTTTAAAGGACTATTGTCAGACTGTGGTAGTTCTGTTCCTGCATTCTTTCAAAGCTGCAGTAATTGATCTCTGCTGTGCTCTGAGTTCCCCACCCACAAAGGCTCCAAAGCATTAAAATTGTCTTAGGCCACGTTCGGGTAGTGCTTACACCCAGCGCCGGCACATAGGCAGTGGTGATGATGTGGCGCTGTGGATACGTCACCAGTTAGGGAGCTTTGACAAAACGCTCCCATCACAACATCCCACGTCACCATGCATTGACAGAATAATCTGCATAGTACAGAGACGCTTTTTTTGCATGCAATATTTCTAATACCTTTTAAGTATTAGAAATATTGCATGCAAATAGAACCGACTCACATATGAATTATATATATGTAATCCATAATAATTTAATAATACTTTCACAAATCGTGATAATAAATAATGAAAAGACATGATTAACTTTTTACATTATTGTAAACATGGCAGCCTCCACGAGCAACACGTGTATATAAATATACTGTATGTATATATATATATATATATATATATATATATATATATATATATATATACATACACACACATACACACACATGTTGCTCGTCAAGGCTGCCATGTTTCTGAGCTTGCTGTGAAAAGTCCCAGCTTTACCAGCACGTTGGAAATGCTGGGACTTACGTCATCAGAGCACTGAGAGAACGCCCAGCGCCTCACTGGCAAGTGTTCACAGAACACTCCAAGCAAGTTCCAGTTCGCCAGTAGCCAGTCTAATCCCCTGCTGGTCGATGTAAATGTAAGTTTCTATAATCTTACAAGTTATATTTACTGTGCATACAATAAATGACTGTCTTACACTACTGCTGGGCTGATCTGTCTTCCCGCTCTCTTCTGTTCTGCACTGCCCCTGGCTGGCTCCTCCCTCTTCCTCTTTGGTCATGTTCCTAGTGCTGTGACCGCTTAGGAACATTACTGGAGTGTGATGGCTGTAGCACACAAGGGGGAAGGGTGGCCAGAGCACAGGAGGCTGTTAGCAAGTTTAGGTGGCCCGCAGTAAAGATAAAAAAAAAAAAATACTCACAAAAAAAATTACTATGTAAATTTTTTTGCAGATGCAGTCTATAACTCTCTCTAAAGGCAGGCACGGTGCCCCTTGCTGCAGTGCGCCTGTAGGCACATGCCTACTGTGTCTAATTGTAAATCCCGCCCTGTTCTGAAGGCAGTTTAATGTCCTAAGGCATATGCCATGGAAAGGCAGCACAGCAACAAGACACAAGGAAGTTTTATTGAATCAACAAGATCTCCCAGGCAAACATTTTACAGTGGTTTCCAGGTGTGCTCTCAAAGCTCTTCTGAAGAAGCACAAAGAAATATGCAACTTTGAAGGCTGTAGAACCAGTGGCTGGCCAAGGAAACTTTGTGCAGCAGATGAAAAATACATAATGTTTACTTTTGATGCCAGAAGATGCCCAGCAGTGTCACCAGCTCAGAATTGGCAAAAACAAGAGGGACCCTGGAGAAGTCTGATCAGAAGTAATCTTCATGGAAGACTTGCGTCCAAAAAACCTCTGACATGAAAACAAGGGCAAGCAACCCTACTATGCACAATAACACAGGAACTGGGGTGCAGAAAAATGAGAGATGCTCTAAACTGATGGGTTAAAATTTGAAATGTTTGGCTGAAGCAAGAGACTGTTTACCAAAGCGCTTGATAGTGGTAGAAGAATGATTGTCTGCAAGCAACAGTGACGCATGGTGGAGGTTCCTTGCAACTTTGGGGCTGTATTTCTGCGAAGTTGGAGATTTGATCAGAATTAATGGTCTCCTCAATGCTAAGAAGTACAGGCAGATACTTCATACTTCATCATGCAATGCCATTAGGGAGGTATCTGATAGGCCCCAAATTTATTCTGCAGCCTGACAACGACCCCAAACATACAGTCACTAAGACTAAGTCATTAAGAACTATCTTTAGCATAGAACAAGGAGTCCTGGAAGGAATGGCATGGCCACCTCAGAGGCTTGATCTCAACATCATTGATTCTGTCTGGGAAAACTATAACATAATTTATGTAAGAACTTACCTGATAAATTCATTTCTTTCATATTAGCAAGAGTCCATGAGCTAGTGACGTATGGGATATACATTCCTACCAGGAGGGGCAAAGTTTCCCAAACCTTAAAATGCCTATAAATACACCCCTCACCACACCCACAATTCAGTTTAACGAATAGCCAAGAAGTGGGGTGATAAGAAAAAAGTGCGAAAGCATATAAAATAAGGAATTGGAATAATTGTGCTTTATACAAAAAAATCAAAACCACCACAAAAAAGGGCGGGCCTCATGGACTCTTGCTAATATGAAAGAAATGAATTTATCAGGTAAGTTCTTACATAAATTATGTTTTCTTTCATGTAATTAGCAAGAGTCCATGAGCTAGTGACGTATGGGATAATGATTACCCAAGATGTGGATCTTTCCACACAAGAGTCACTAGAGAGGGAGGGATAAAATAAAGACAGCCAATTCCTGCTGAAAATAATCCACACCCAGAATAAAATTTTAATGAAAAAACATAAGCAGAAGATTCAAACTGAAACCACTGCCTGAAGTACTTTTCTACCAAAAACTGCTTCAGAAGAAGAAAACACATCAAAATGGTAGAATTTAGTAAAAGTATGCAAAGAGGACCAAGTTGCTGTTTTGCAAATCTGATCAACCGAAGCTTCATTCTTAAACGCCCAGGAAGTAGAAACTGACCTAGTAGAATGAGCTGTAATCCTTTGAGGCGGAGTGTTACCCGACTCAACATAGGCATGATGAAATAAAGATTTCAACCAAGATGCCAAAGAAATGGCAGAAGCTTTCTGGTCTTTTCTAGAACCGGAAAAGATGACAAATAGACTAGAAGTCTTTCGGAAAGACTTAGTAGCTTCAACATAATATTACAAAGCTCTAACAGCATCTAAAGAATGCAATGATTTCTCCTTAGAATTCATAGGATTAGGACATAATGAAGGAACCACAATTTCTCTACTAATGTTGTTAGAATTCACAACCTTAGGTAAAAAATTCAAAAGAAGTTCGCAGCACCGCCTTATCCTGATGCAAAATTAGAAAAGGAGACTCACAAAAAAGAGTAGATAATTCAGAGACTCTTCTGGCAGAAGAGATGGCCAAAAGAAACAAAACTTTCCAAGAAAGTAATATAACGACCAAAGAATGCATGGGTTCAAAAGGAGAAGCTTGAAGAGCCCCCAGAACCAAATTCAAACTCCAAAGAGGAGAAATTGACTTAATGACAGGTTTTATACAAACCAAAGCTTGTACAAAACAATGAATATCAGGAAGATTAGCAATCCTTCTGTGAAAAAGAACAGAAAGAGCAGAGATTTGTCTTTCAAGAAACTTGCGGACAAACCTTTATCTAAACCATCCTGAAGAAATATAAGTCTTCCAGACTCTATAATATATCTCTCTAGATACAGATTTACGAGCCTGTCACATAGTATCAATCACAGAGTCAGAGAAACCTCTTTGACCAAGAATCAAGCGTTCAAACTCCACACCTTAAAATTAAGGTTTTGAGATCCTGATGGAAAAAAGAACCTTGAGACAGAAAGACTGGTCTTAACGGAAGAGTCCACAGCTGGCAAGAGGCCATCCGGACAAGATTCGCATACCAAAACCTGTGAGGCCATGCTGGAGCTACCAGCAGGACAAACGAGCATTCCTTTAGAATATCAGAGAATACCCTTGGAAGAAGAACTAGAGGCGGAAAGATATAGGCAGGATGACACTTGTAAGGAAGAGATAATGCATCCACTGCCTCCGCCCGAGGATCCCTGGATCCGGACAGATACCAGGGAAGTTTCTTGTTTAGATGAGAAGCCATCAGATCTATTTCTGAGAGTTCCCACATTTGAACAATCTGAGGAAATACCTCTGGGTGAAGACCATTCGCCCAGGTGCAACGTTTGGCGACTGAGATAATCCGCTTTCCAATTGTCCATACCTGGGATATGAACCGCAGAGATTAGACAGGAGCTGGATTCCGCCCAAACCAAAATTCGAGATACTTCTTTCATAGCCAGAGGACTGTGAGTTCCTCCTTGATGATTGATGTATGCCACAGTTGTGACATTGTCTATCTGAAAACAAATGAACAACTCTCTCTTCAGAAGAGGCCAAGACTGAAGAGCTCTGAAATTGCACGGAGTTCCAAAATATTGATCGGAAATCTCACCTCCTGAGATTCCCAAACCCCTTGTGCCGTCAGATACCCCCACACAGCTCCCCAACCTGTAAGACTTGCATCTGTTGAGATTATAGTCCAGGTCGGAAGAACAAAGAAGCCCCCTGAACTAAACGATGGTGATCTGCCCACCATGTCAGAGAGTGTCGTATAATCGGTTTAAAGATATTAATTGAGATATCTTTGAGTAATCCCTGCACCATTGGTTCAGCATACAGAGCTGAAGAGGTCGCATGTGAAAACGAGCAAAGGAGATCGCATCTGATGCGGCAGTCCTAAGACCTAAAATTTCCATGCATAAGGCTACCAAAGGGAATGATTGTGACTGAAGGTTTTGACAAGCTGATATCAATGTTAAACTTCTCTTGTCTGACAAGGACAGAGTCATAGACACTGAATCTATTCTAGAAACCTAAAAAGGTTACACTTGTCTGAGGAATCAATGAACTGATTGGTAAATTGATCCTCCAACCATGAACTTGAAGAAACAACACAAGTCGATTCGTATGAGATTCTTCGAAAATGAGAAGACTGAGCAAGTACCCAGATATTGTCCAATAAGGAAATACCAAAAAACCCTGTTCTCTGATTACAGAAAGAAGGGCACCGAGAACCTTTGAAAAAAATTCTTGGAACTGAGGCTAGGCCAAACGGTAGAGCCACAAAACTGGTAATGCTTGTCTAAAAAGAGAATCTCAGACACTAAAAGTGATCTGAATGAATCGGAATATGTAGATACACATCCTGTAAATCTATTGTAGACATATAATGCCCTTGCTAAACAAAAGGCAGGACAGTCCTACAGTAACCATCTTGAATGTTGGTATCCTTACATAACGATTCAATATTGATAGATCCGGAACTGGTCTGAAGGAATTGACCTTCTTTGGTACAATGAAGAGATAAAATAAAACCCCAGCCCCTGTTCCAGAACTGGAACTGGCATAATTACTCCAGCCAACTCTAGATCTGAAACACATTTCAGAAATGCTGAGCCTTTGCTGTGTTAACTGGGACACGGGAAAGAAAAAAATCTCTTAGCAGGAGGCCTTAACTGAAGCCAATTCTGTACCTTTCTGAAACAATGTTCTGAAACCAGAAATTGAGAACGGAATTGATCAAAATTTCTTTGAAGAAAACGTAATCTGCCCCATACCAGCTGAGCTGGAATAAGGTCTGCACCTTCATGGGTACTTAGGAGCTGGCTATAGGTTTTCTAAAAGGCTTGGATATATTCCAAACTGGAAATAGTTTCCAAACTGATACCGCTCCTGAGGATGAAGGATCAGGCTTTTGTTCCTTATTGTGAGGAAAGGAACGAAATGATTATTAGACCTAAATTTACCTTAGATTTTTTATCCTTTGGAAAAAAAGTTCCCTTCCTTCCAGAAACAGTTGAAATAATAATTTATTACCCTGGAAAGAAAGGGAAAGCAAAGTTGACTTAGAAGACATATCAGTATTCCAAGTTTAATCCATAAAGCTTTTCTAGCTAGAATAGCTAGAGACATATACCTGACATCAACTCTAATGATATCAAAAGATGGTATCACCAATAAAATTATTAGCATGTTATAGAATAATAATAATGCTATAAAATTATTGATCTGTTACTTGTTGCGCTAAAGCTTCTAACCAAAAAGTTGAAGCTGCAGCAACATCCGCTAAAAATATAGCAAGTCTAAGAAGATTACCTGAACATAAGTAAGCTTTTCTTAGAAAGGATTCAATTTTCCTATCTAAAGGATCCTTAAATGAATTACTATCTGCCGTAGGAATAGTAGCACATTTAGCAGGAGTAGAGACAGCCCCATAACCTTAGGGATTTTGTCCCAAAAAAACTCTAATCTGTCAAATGGCACAGGATATAATTGCTTAAACGTTTAGAAGGAGTAAAAGAATTACCCAAATTATTCCATTCCCTGGAAATTACTTCAGAAATAGCATCAGGGAGATTAAACACTTCTGGAATAACTACAGGAGATTTAAAAACCTTATTTAAACGTTTAGATTTAGAATCAAGAGGACCAGAATCCTCTATTTCTAATGCAATTAATACTTCTTTAAATAAAGAACGAATAAATTCCATCTTGAACAAATACAAAGATTTATCAGCATCAACCTCTGAGACAGAAACCTCTGAACCAGAAGAACCATTATCAGTATCAGAATGATGATGTTCATTTAAAAATTCATCTGAAAAAAGAGAAGTTTTAAAAGACTTTTATGTAAACTAGAAGGAGAAATAACAGACATAGCCTTCTTAATGGATTTAAAAAATAAAATCTCTTATGTTTATCAGGAACACTCTGAAAATTAGATGTTGACGGAACAGCAACAGGTAATGTAACAGTACTAAAGGAAATTTTATCTGCATTAATAAGTTTGTCATGACATGCAATACAAACAACAGCTGGAGAAACAGATACCAAAAATTATAGCAGATACACTTAGCTTGGTAGCTCCAGCAGTAGACAGCGATTTTCCTGTAGTATCTTCTGACTCAGATGCAACGTGAGACATCTTGCAATATGTAAGAGAAAAAACAACATATAAAGCAAAATTGATAAAATTCCTTAAATGACAGTTTCAGGAATGGGAAAAAATGCCAAAGAACAAGCTTCTAGCAACCAGAAGCACTGAAAAAATAAGACTTAAATAATGTGGAGACAAAAGCGACGCCCTTATTTTTTAGCGCCAAATAAGACGCCCACATTATTTGGCGTCTAAATGCTTTTGGCGCCAAAAATGACGCCACATCCGGAACGCCAACATTTTTGGCGCAAAATAACGTCAAAAAATGACGCAACTTCCGGCGACACGTATGACGCCGGAAACGGAAAAGAATTTTTGCGCCAAAAAAGTCCGCGCCAAGAATGACGCAATAAAATGAAGCATTTTCAGCCCCCGCGAGCCTAACAGCCCACAGGAAAAAAAGAGTCAAATTTTTGAAGGTAAGAAAAAATGATTAATTCAAATGCATTATCCCAAATATGAAACTGACTGTCTGAAAAATAAGGAAAGTTGAACATTCTGAGTCAAGGCAAATAAATGTTTGAATACATATATTTAGAACTTTATAAACAAAGTGCCCAACCATAGCTTAGAGTGTCACAGAAAATAAGATTTACTTACCCCAGGACACTCATCTACATGTTTGTAGAAAGCCAAACCAGTACTGAAACGAGAATCAGCAGAGGTAATGGTATATATAAGAGTATATCGTCGATCTGAAAAGGGAGGTAAGAGATTAATCTCTACGACCGATAACAGAGAACCTATGAAATAGACCCCGTAGAAGGAGATCACTGCATTCAAATAGGCAATACTCTCCTCACATCCCTCTGACATTCACTGCACGCTGAGAGGAAAACCGGGCTCCAACTTGCTGCGGAGCGCATATCAACGTAGAATCTAGCACAAACTTACTTCACCACCTCCATCGGAGGCAAAGTTTGTAAAACTGAATTGTGGGTGTGGTGAGGGGTGTATTTATAGGCATTTTAAGGTTTGGGAAACTTTGCCCCTCCTGGTAGGAATGTATATCCCATACGTCACTAGCTCATGGACTCTTGCTAATTACATGAAAGAAATACACATTTACAATATACCCACAACCCCCTAGCTCATATAGGTTTATTATTAACATGTTTTTTGTTCTTTATTAACAATGGTGATCGCATACATAGAAAATATATAGTTGTTCTATCTAAGTTTAATGGGCATTCTATAAGAAATGGAAAATGTCTAATATTCCAAACAATATCTGTCAGCTTAGGTGAACCTTTTCACACATATCTTTCTAGCCAGCTTTTCAGGGGTTAGAATAGCAAATGTAAGAAATCTACAGCATTTACAATGATGTTTACTACACAGAAACCATATTTATATTTACTGAAAACACCATATATGTTGTATAAACATGGTTTGAAAACCCCTCCACACTGCCAAGACCCACATTTAATGGCGATGTGTTGGATTGTTGAAAAGGCAACAAGCCCTGTACTATCCTAAGGAAGGCACATTGCCACTCGTCTGAACATCAATGGGGAGCCCACCTTTTTACAACATTTTACCAGGCGGATGTTTGGTGAGACTGGCAAGACTGAAATGGGCATTTCCTGAGGACCCGATAATCCTTTGTACATCAGGCCCTAGGTAATGTAAACAGTGAAAATTAAGATTAGGAATACTTTGTGTAAATAATTAGAAAGATAAAATAAAAAGTGTGCTTTCCCTACAATATAAGCCCATTTTATTGGTGTATGGGTTCCATTAGCAATTATATTTTATATACAAAATTATTTTCCCAACCTTTGCAACTGGTATAGCAAGTCAATGGAAACATATTAAGTGAAAGCCGTTTTTCAGCACACTGCCCTTTTAAATCTTCATATAAGTTATAATTAGACATTATGGACAATACTCTACTTGGCTAAGAAGTGTGACTTTCCTCTTGATTAATGAAGTCTACTTATAAATGAAAGATTATGATGAACCTCAGGCTACAGCATAAAGTAATTTGTGCCATGCTGACAAGCTCAACCTTGCTGGTGCTCGTCATAGTGGTCTGGGAGGTGTGCAACACAAGTCTCTCCAGGGCCACCACCATTTGATCACTTTCAGCTAAAAGATACAGAAAGAGAAGTGCTCTCTAAGGAACGAACAACAGCTCATTAGCTTATTCTATGGTGATTTACCACCTGGGAGCAGCCTCTTTTAGCCCAACTGATTTTCACTAGAAGAACTTTCCTGACTAGGCCCACTGAAAGCCAAAATGATCATCTAGGGTTGCAAATGTGCATTGTTCAGAGAAGGATTGCCGGGTATTTGGGGCTGGACTGACCTTGTTAGGTGGGACCAGACTGATATACTTCAAGAAAGTTCTTCACTGTGAAAAGCACAATTGGGCTAAAAGAGGCTGCTCCCATGTGGTAAATTGCCATATAACAAGCTATTGAGCTGTTGTTCTTCCTGAGAGAGTGCTTCTTTTTTCTGTATCCACTTTCAGCCAAAAGCCTCAATCTTCATTGACTCATCTTACAAAAAAACTAAACTCTCAACAGGAGCAGATTCACCTCCACTATGACAGAACATAATAATAATCAGGGAAGGCATATTCAGACTATTTAATAGCTGTAATAGCAACTGGCTCATGGATAAAGACTAGTATCCTAGACGCACTTATAATACTCCAGTCTGTAGGCTTTCAGCACATTCTGCAATACATTAAGAAACTTCTCTACAGCAGTATTTCTCAAGTCCTGTCCTAAGGGTACAGTAGTAGGTCGGATTTTCAGAATTACCTTGGGTGAGAGCAGGTTAATAGCCATGGCTTCTGATTGTCTGATTATTTCACCTGTGCTCTTGTTCAGATGTAGCCTGTTTATGTATCCTGAGGGCTAGAATTGAGAAATACTGCTCTACAGTTCCACTTACACAATTACACATAGGCTAAAGAGAGTTTCACAAATAATAAGCAGCAACAAATACATCTACTGTAATACAGCAAAAATAAAATAAACAAAAGGAAACATTGCAAGGGGAAGTAAAGGACAGCCTCAAATGCTCTGGAATACTAAGCCTGTAGGTATAATAAGGAGCTCATTCCAACCCCAAAAGTATATTAAGTCTTATCCGATTCCCACAGCCACAGACATCCATGCCAAGCAGATACCCCACAGCAGGTGTTTACAATGTGAGACAGACAGGCCAATTATACCATGGGAAAGATGGCCAAAAAATCTAAATTGTCCCAGGAAAATAGGGACAGTTGGCACATCCAAGACACAGCACACATTTATTTATCCACAGACATCCACAGATTATCCAAAGGCATAGATAATCACACTCTAAAACCCACCTCCAAACACAGAGAGACATACATATACCACCCATATAACACATCAACTCATAGATATCCACATATATCTAATATTTCAATAGCACTCATATATTAATCATCATACAAAAATATGTCCATCTGCTATAAGCCCATATCAACATACAAACACTCTACATACACATATACAAACATAGCCAACCCAAAGCAAAAATTACACATTACCCACACATATTTCTGACCCCCCTTAAAAAACATTATACTTTTATACAATAATCAGCACATAAAACTAAGCTAAATTTCTGAAGGAAACACAAGCGCAGACTCTGCAGTAAGATGGACACAGAGATGGACTGCACTCTCAAACTGGACTGGGTACACATCCTATGACCCTGCAAAACTCACAGCCCTGTGTGATCACCAGCACTCACAGACAGCTGCACAGCTTTCAGGGACTAAGACAGTTTACCCCAGACAACTGCCCATAGGTAAAATTACAAAACAAAATTATTAACACAACACATAGAAAGTCTAACACTCTCTTGCAAGCACACAACTAGATCAAAAGCAAAATGGAAGAGATAGATAGATATACACATACATACAGTAGAGGTGTGCATGGGATAAAAATTCAGTTTGGCCGAATCTTTGGTAACAGATATTTAATAAAATTGTATTGAGAATATTAGTTTCCCGTGCTATTCGGTATTCTTTTTGTTTTAAACAAAACTAATACTGAACATTCATGAAACATTTATTTTGTTTTCATTAAATGTAAATGTTCCTTTGCTACAGTTGAAAAAGCTCACCTGTATCTTTAAATACTTACCTTTAGCGCACTACAGGTAAGTATTTTAACCCCCTAAGGTAATTTAAAGGAAGCAAATGGATACTGCCAACTTCTGCCAGTATTTATTCATTTTCTTTAAATCCCGGTTTGCATTCCTATGGATATTCATTTAGTGAAATTAAGATGAATATCTGAGTTTCATTAACAAATTTGCATTCATAACAAAACAAATGCACATCTAGAGACCCATTTATCAAGCTCTGTATGGCCCGTGTTTCTAGTCTACTCTTCAGACCCGCCACAAACAGCAGTTATGAAGCAGCGGTCTAAAGACCGCTGCTCCATAACCCTGTCCGCCTGCTCTGAGCAGGCGGACAGGAATCGCCACAATTCAACCCGATCGAGTACGATCAGGTTGACGATTGGCCGCGAGTCTGCAGGGGGCGGCGTTGCACCAGCAGCTCTTGTGAACTGCTGGTGCAATGCAGCATTCAGCGAGGTCTTGTGGACCTGATCCGCACTGTCCGATCAGGTTCGCAAGACCTTTTATACATAGGCCTTATTGTCTACACCTAGTAAATTGCAAAACATGAGTAAGAAATAAGACTTATCCCTTTATTTAACATGAACGCAACATGAAAGTTAGCATTAAACAATCATGATTCAGATAGAGCATGCAATTTAAGACATGTTTAAATTTGCATCTTTTACCAAAGTTACCTTGTACCTTGTAGAAGTTTAGGGGTTAATAGGTAGCTTATGGGTGTTAGTGTACTTTTTAGCACTTTAGTTATGAGTTTTATGTTACGGCGTTGTACCATAAAACTCTTAACTACTGACTTTTAAATGTGTTAGGGATCTTGTCAGTAGAGGGTGTACCGCTCACTTTTTGGCCTCCCAGGACAGACTCGTAATACCGGCGCTATGGAAGTCCCATAGAAAAAAGACTTTACGAAGTTTACGTAAGTCATTTTGTGGTAAGGCCAAAGAAGTGTGCGGTACACCTATACTTGCAAGACTCGTAATAGCAGCGGGCGTAAAAAAAGCAGCGTTAGGACCTCTTAACGCTGCTTTTTTATCTTAACTCACAACTCGTAATCTAGCCGAATGTATGAAAGCTACAGTGCAATAATCATGCTCTAACACATTAGAGCATTTCCTTTTTGTAGTTTTATGCCGCTTTAAGTGGACAAATAAGTTGTCTTACTTGTAAACTAAAGTGATTTTTTAAGGTATTTGTAAGACTCTCACATTTTTTTCCCTCAATCTATATTACATACAGACACTTGCACAAAATGTATGCTCTTGCAATAGTAATTGTAGCCCTTGTGATCTCATTACATCTCTTCAATGGTAACTAACTCAACAGTACTTCCTTTTTATGTATCCCACCCCTTTTAAAGTTTATCCTGTTGAATTCCATTATGGACTAGAACAATAAACTAGTCATTTATTACATTTGGAGTACACCAGAAAAAATACTTTTGTATTCACATTACCTGGCTCCAACAATGAGCTGATTCCTGTTGAGATCAAGAGCTAGCTGAGAGAAGTCCTGAACATCTGAGTATGTGAAGTTAGACAGCCAGGGACTGAGTTCTATCAAGAGAAGAAGACGCAGCTGGTTAGGAATGTTAACCTAGAGAATATGTGTAGTGAATATGTTCCCTCTGTGATGTACCGACACTATAATTGTTATGTGTATGAAGTTTGTTATTACAAGTAACTAATTGTGTTATCATCAATTATAGCCTTCAGAATCCTAGAATGAACATAAGAAATAAAGGGACACTCATCAAAATACAATTGTGTAAAATACACCGGGTTACTGTTTTATTGTTTTATTTGATTGTATTTTTACACACATGGGAGCCCACATCAAAATCTCATCCTAGAGGGTGCCCTTATTTAGTTTGTTAGCAATAGGAAAACAAAGAAGGAAGAAAATATGTGCTAGCTATAAATATTTATGATGTTGGCTAACACTTGGGTAACATATCAATTATTTGTTTGTTAGATCAGGCATATTGTGAAGGACATTCACTATTTACTGCTGTGCATTTTTTTCATATTTAGTTACACGTCTTTCTTTTTCGTAGCAAAATATAAAACCATAAGAGTTGTTTTGCACGTTATATCATTTTTGGACATCATATTATCAGTACATGTCCAGTATCAATAAAAAGTTTGTAGGTTCCCCTTTGGTGATAGATGGTAATGAATTATCTCTCCAGTGTCCATCTGACGGGCCAATGCATTAGCGACCAGACAAAACCAGAGTAGCTGATGGGTGAAATGTCAACAGTATTCTAGAGAAATAAATCACTGTGCATCATCATAGATCCATGAAAATAGAATCAGTTCTGCTGACAACTTATTAAAGGGACATTAAAGTGAAAAAAATCTATCATGCATATAGACTCAGACAAACAAAAATATTGTTAAAGGGACAGGAAAGTCAAAATTAAACTGTCATTAATCAGAAAGAGCATGGAAGCCACCAACGGCACAGCTCAGTTTTTTCAAAGAGGTGAAGTTTCCACCTCTCACCCAATAGCAGTGGCTATTGGCTAAAATAACTGAGCTGTGCTGTGGGCGGCAGGAAGCATGAAGGTTAGCACTGATGCCACGGCAAAATAAAGTTCACTTTCATACAGTTTTTTTTTAAACTGATGAATGAAGGTTGCCTTTATTTGTAGGTCTGGTAAATCCAATGTTGCAAAAAAAAAAAACATACTGTGTGAGAAGTATTTTTGGAGTGCATTAACACCTTGGGGTTAATTCTAATTTTTCCGATCCCGTTTATCAGCATTTTTTTCGCTACCAATCTGTGTTTTTCAAGTTCTGAGTGATTACAGTCCAAGTGATAACAATGTTTCCATATAGATTTGCATATAGGAAAAAGTTCATATTGGTTCTGAGCAGATAGCGGGAAAATCACCTATACAATGCATGCACAGCAATGGTTTCAGTGATCACAAATCTCCCAACCATGGGCTTTGCACTTTATTTCATCAACAAAATGGATTAAGAAAAAAGAAAAGTCTTACTGGCACTGAGTAAATTAATTCTGAAGAATATGAAATGGAGAAAATTAAATAATTATCGGCTAGATTACGAGTTTTACGGTATGAGTGAAAAAGCAGCTTTAAGGCTCTTTTTCACTACCGCTGCTATTACGAGTTTTGCAGGTATAGCTGTACCGCACACTTTTTTGGCCTTAATGCAACGTAACTACCGCAGCTTTCCAAAAGTCCTTTTTCAATGGGACTTCCTTTGCACTGGTATTACGAGTCTGCCTGGGAGGTCAAAAAGTGAGCGGTACAGCCTATAACTACAAGATTCGTACCGCCACCTGAAAGTCAGTAGTTATGGCTTTTATGTTACAAAGCCTTAACATAAAACTCATAACTAAAGTGCTAAAAAGTACACTAACACCCATAAACTACCTATTAACCCCTAAACCGAGGCCCTCCCTCATCGCAAACACTAAAATAAAATTATTAACCCATAATCTGCCGCTCCGGACATCGCCGCCAATATAATAAACAAATTAACCCCTAAACGGCTGCACTCTTGCATTGTAAACACTAGTTAAATATTATTAACAAAAAACAGTGTAACAGCCACACTAAAAAATATTGTTATCAGAGCATCCGACAAGGGTGGGAATGTAGTTGTCCTTGATAAGGACGACTACATTTCTGAACGCCTGAGACAACTTGATGACTCCAGTACTTATAGAAAGTTAAACTCCAATCCAACTATCCTGTTTAAATCCAAATTGCTTAAGTTGCTGGAGCAAGCAATTGCTTTGGGCCTTCTCACCAGGGAACAGGTTAATTTATTGATACCTAGGAATTCTCAGATTCCAATATTTCACTATCTACCAAAAACACACAAGAGTGTAACTAGACCTCCTGGACGTCCCATTTTTTCTGGCATTGGGTCTCTGTTTGAACCTACTTCAGAATGGATTGATTCAATCCTGCAACCCATGGTGAGGGGTCTAAAAAGCTATTTAAGGGATTCTACACATTTGTTGCAGTTGTTGAATAATTTTAAATGGCAATCAGAGTTTAAATGGATAGTTGTTGATGCTGTTGCACTGTATTCTAGCATACCCCACCATTCTGGAATTCAGGCTATGACTTATTTTTTTGATACACATACTAGATACTCTGAAGAAAACAAAATGATTTTGTTTGAAATGATAGAGTTTCTGCTAAAACACAACTTTTGTATGTTTAATAAAGAATTCTACTTACAGGTTTGCGGAACGGCGATGGGTGCTAAGTTTACCCCCTCGTTTGCAAATCTGTATGTAGGATGGTGGGAGGATTTATATTTGTATACAGGGCAGAATCCCTTTACAGATCGGATTATGTTCTATATGCGATTTATAGATGATCTTATATTTGTTGTCAAAGAACCCTTTGATTTTCAGATCTTTCTTGCATATCTAAATTGTAATGATTTAAAGCTAAAATTCACTGGTAAAATACAGACCTTATCAGTAAACTATCTTGATGTGGTCTTACAAGGGGATGCTGATGAAGGTGTTGTCATTAATAATACCTTCCATAAACCAACAGCGGGGAATACTATACTGCATGTGCGGTCTTGTCATCCGCCGCATTTGGTACGGTCTGTTCCAAGGGGCCAATTTATGCAACTACGCAGGAACACAACTTCCAATGATCTTTTTGACAAACAGGCAGAAGCTCTTGTAGAACGTTATAACAAGAAATACCTCATTGGTGTTTTAGAAGAAGTGAGGAACATGACACAAACAGACCTTATTCAGGGACGTGTAAGAAAGGAGACAATAACAGAAGAGAGTATAATCTTCTCTACAGAGTATTCTAATCAGTTTTCTCAAATCTGTGCTATTTTGAGAAAGAGTATGAACATGTTAAAACATGATACTGTTTTAAGTCCATTAATAGACAAATGTAAATTTGTGCCCAAAAGACCATCCACATTATCCACAAGGTTATCTCCTAGTCTAGTATGCACAGAAAGGGAGGACAAGAGTGATTGGATCAGGAAAAATGTGGAATAGGTCCTTGTATCACATGCAGTGTACTCCATACTGGTAGTGGTTTTAAAAGCACTGTGACAGGAGAAGAATTTATTATCAAGTTTTATGCAAATTGTCGGACCACTTATGTGGTTTCCCTCCTAGAGTGCAAGATTTGTTCCCTAAAGTATACAGGTCAAACAACTAGAGAGTTGAGATCAAGGCTCAGAGAGCATGTGAGGGATACTAAAGATTATGTTAAAGAATCTACTATTGCACAACATTTCAATCTAACACATATGAGTAATGTATTTAACATGGGGGTATGTGTTATTGATAGAGTTTTCCACCCAGTCAGAGGGGGTGATAGACTTAAGCTGTTATTGAAACAGGAACTGTATTGTATATACAGATTAAAAACACTATCACCCTCAGTTTTGAACCGTGAATGGGACGTGAGTTATTTTATAGAATGAGGTTATAACAGTATTATACAACACCCTTAATTGTAGTATTCCATATACCTGTATCATTGACCATTTGGATTTTAAAGTTTGACATATGATATACTCTCATTTATTAGTGAGGGATTGTGAATAAGGATGGGATCGATTTTGATTATTCCCAGTTTCATAGCCTTGTCATTTTCTCATTTATAGGGTTTTTATGATTAGGTTGTTCATGAATAACTAAGAATATAGAATTAGGAAAATTAATAAAAAATAAACACATTTAACTCATTTTAGATTGATATGAACAAATTAACAATAGCAACATACTAATTAATTATACCTTTTGATTAAGTGTTTCTCTTTCCTCTGAGGTTATGTAAATGATTTATATGTACCATTCATGCATTTTAATGTACTATGTACTTTTGTTTTTTAAAAATGTAATTGATTGTTTTTTGCTGTCCCTTTAAATAGGGGGTTTGCACATGCAAACGCATCCTATGATTAAGTGCTCCTGAGAGCACGAAACTAGTCAGGATGTTTGCCTGCCACGTACCTGGTTTTTAAACTGTTACAATAAAATTATTTTTTTTATTGCATCAGCCCTTCTCTCTGAAGCCTTTTTTAGTGCGGCTGTTACGCTGTTTTTTGTTGATCTATTTACGGTCCTCCTGGCCGCTCTTACAGCTTGCACCCCCATAGCCAAGCTTAGATGGACTAGTCCTGTCGCCTGCTCTACAACGTCATACAGCCTCACTCAGGATCTGCAGCGGTGGATGGTGTGCTTGGTAAATATTATTAACCCCTAATCTGCTGTCCCTAACATCACCGCAACCTACATTACTGTTATTAACCCCTAATCTGCTGCCCCCAAAATCGCCGCCACTATACTAAAGTTATTAACCCCAAAACCTAACCCTAAGTCTAACCCTAACCCTAAAACCCACTAACTTTAATGTAATTAAAATAAATATAAATAAAACCTACTATTAATAACTAAATAATTCCTATTTAAAACTAAATACTTACCTATAAAATAAACCCTAAGCTTGCTACAATATAACTTATAGTTACAGTGTAGTTAGCTTAGGTTTTATTTTTATTTCACAGCTAAGTTTGTATTTATTTTAGGTAGACTAGTTAGTAAATAGGTATTAACTATTTACTAGCTACCTAGTTAAAATAAAATTTACCTGTAAAATAAAACCTAAGCTACCTTACACTAACATCTAACTTTACACTACAATTAAATAAATTACATTAAATAAAAAAGAAATTATCAAATATTTAAACTAATTACACCTAATCTAATAGCTCTATCAAAATAAAAAAGACCCCCCCAACATAACCCCCCCCCCCCAGCCTAATTTAAACTGCCAATATCCCTTAAAATGACCTTTTGTGGGGCATTGCCCCAAAGAAATCAGCTCTTTTACCTGTAAAAAAAAATATACAAACAACCCCCCAACAACAACCCACCACCCACAAAACCTATATAAAAAACCTAAGCTCCCCATTGCCCTGAAAAGGGCATTTGGATGGGCATTGCCCTTAAAAGGGCATTTAGCTCTTTTTCCGCCCAACCCCCTAATCTAAAACCCCTAATCAGCCAATAGGATTGAGCTCACATTCTATTGGCTGTTCCAATCAATGCAAGTTAAATAGGATAGGATCAGCCAAAAGGATTGAAGCTCAATCCTATTGGCTGATTGCATCAGCCAATAGGATTTGTTCATCTTTAATTCCGCTTCTATCAGCCAATCGGAATTCAAAGTACGCCATCTTGGATGATGTCCTTTAAAGGAACCTTCATTCTTTAGTCGCCATCATGTCGCCGGATGTCTTGAAGATGGAGCCGCTCCACGCCGATGGATGAAGATAGAAGATGCCGTCTGGATGAAGACTTCTGCCGGCTTGGATGAAGACTTCTGCCGCTTTGTTGAGGATGGATGTCGGGTCTTCAAAAACTGCAAGTGGATCTTCGGGGGTTAGTGTTAGGTTTTATTAAGGGTTTATTGGGTGGGTTTTATTTTTAGATTAGGGGTTTGGGCGGAAAAAGTACTAAATGCCCTTTTAAGGGCAATGCCCATCCAAATGCCCTTTTCAGGGCAATGGGGAGCTTAGGTTTTTTAGATAGGTTTTTATTTGGGGGGGGGGTTGGTTGTGTGGGTGGTGGGTTTTACTGTTGGGGGGTTATTTGTATTTTTTTGTTTTTACAGGTAAAAGAGACGATTTCTTTGGGGCAATGCCCCGCAAAAGGTCCTTTAAAGGGCTATTGGCAGTTTAGTTTAGGCTAGGGTTTTTTTTAAATTTGGGGGGCTTTTTTATTTTGATAGAGCTATTAGATTAGGTGTAATTAGTTTAAATATTTGATAATTATTTTTTATTTTGTGTAATTTAGTGTGCTTTTTGTATTTTAGTTAATTGTATTTAATTAATGTAATTTATTTAATTGTAGTGTAAGGTTAGGTGTTAGTGTAAGACAGGTTAGGTTTTATTTTACAGGTAAATTTGTATTTATTTTAACTAGGTAGTTAGTAAATAGTTAATAACTATTTACTAACTAGTCTACCTAGTTAAAATAAATACAAACTTAGCTGTGAAATAAAAATTAAACCTAAGATAGCTACAATGTAACTATTAGTTATATTGTAGCTATCTTAGGGTTTATTTTACAGGTAAGTATTAAGTTTTAAATAGGAATAAGTTAGTTATTAATAGTAGGTTTTATTTAGATTTATTTTAATTACATTAAAGTTAGTGGGTGTTAGGGTTAGGGTTAGTTTTAGGGGTTAATAACTTTAGTATAGTGGCGGCGACGTTAGGGGTGGCAGATTAGGGGTTAATTGGGGCGGCAGATAAGGGGTTAATAACCGCAATGTAGGTGGCGGCGGTGTCGGGGACGGCAGATTAGGGGTTAATAACTAATGTAGGTGGCGGTGATGTCAGGGGCAGCAGATTAGGGGTGTTTAGACTCTGGGTTCTTGTTAGGGTGTTAGGTTTAAACATAAATTTTATTTCCCCATAGGAATCAATGGGGCTGCGTTACAGACCTTTACGCTCCTTTATTGCAGGTGTTAGGCTTTTTTTCAGCCGGCTCTCCTCATTGATGTCTATGGGGAAATCGTGCACGAACATGTAAAACCAGCTCAAAGCAGCACTGGTATTTGAGTGCGATATGGAGCTCAATTTAGCTCTATGCTCACTTATTTCCTGCTAACGCCGAGTTTATGA
Source organism: Bombina bombina (assembly GCF_027579735.1). Taxonomy (NCBI): domain Eukaryota; kingdom Metazoa; phylum Chordata; class Amphibia; order Anura; family Bombinatoridae; genus Bombina; species Bombina bombina. Next base: position 301,362,682 of record NC_069499.1, on the reverse strand, counting down.
AAACCTGTAATAGCAGCACTATAGGGAAGTGAGCGGTGGCAATAACTTGCAAGTTAGTACAGAGCCGCTCTTACCGCAAAACTCGTAATCTAGCTGTAAGTGTTTTTCCCTAGTTTGGAGCTGCCTTCCCTCTCAATCATATTACTAAATGAAATGAAAAGGACATACAATCAAAAAGGAAGAAAAAAGTATAAAGGATTGGGCGCACTTCTACTTATTATTAAAAGGGTCCTAATTTATTAAGGTACTAAATAAAATAAAATCCGGTTTTATGTACTGACACCGGATATTAATAGCCAGCAAATAGGGTATAAATTTGGAATTACCTACGATAAGTTTAATAAAAACACAGCAAAGGATTTACTAAATAAAAATCCTGGGTATATCCCAGATAAGCTGGTGGCCTTTTTTTTGGCTACTCACTGACCATGTGTATCCCATATGACATCATACTATCCACCACCAAGTCCTCCTAATTTTGCTATGAAAACTGCAGCTTTATTTTGTCATACAAGTATATTGTTTTATGTTTATTCTTTTCACTGATTTCCCTGCCCCCAACAAAAGAACCCCTGCTAACCAATCACAAACTAATATTTAGATACAGTACAAACTGCTTTTGCACATATGCAGACTGCCCTCATGTATTCTCTTAAAAGGGAAATTAAACACTAATCTTTTCTTTGAATGCATAATTCTATCTAGCATTTATTTAGTGCTTAATGTCCTTTTAAGCATGTTTAGCACTGATTCAACTTAGGAAAATTATTCTTTGCAATAGTAACTATCATGATTGTTGATGCAAAACTGATAATCCATCTTTTAAAAGCAAGTGACACAATAGAAGTTTAGGGAGGGAGGGAACATTAAACATAAGCTCACATAAATTGCCTAAAAGTATTAACCCTAACCACCCTAGGAGAAAGTGAAACAAGCACAATTTTTAGATTTATTTTATAGCATAAGGCTGCAAAGTAAATAATGAATGTATATTGCAATAATGTTTCACTTGCAATAATGAGATATTCTATTCATTGTTGAAATGTCAAGTTTAGTGATCCTTTAAAGTAGCTGTTTTATATTTTTGTATTATACCTTCCTGCACTCTGTCTGGCTCTGTAATAGATTGCTGGGGCGAGATTACATATGCGGCACAGACTTCAGCGCAACTGCTGAAACCTGCGTCACCTGTAAATTTCCATTTCACATCTGGGAATTACATAAACCGTGCCGACAGTTCATGAACTGCCGTAAGTCAGATAAACTGGCGATGTCCATAAATGTGCGGAAATACACATTTCTGGAGTCGCCAGTGACTTACGGCAGTTTAGAAACTGCCAGAACTTAATAAAAACACAAAAAAATCCTATATCGCCTGTAAAAGTCTAACCCGCCTCCCAAAAATAAACCCGACACATAAAAATCCCTACATCCGCCATCACCCCACATTGCAAATACTAATAAATGTATTAACCTCTAAACCGCCACCCCACACAACGCAATATACCTTAATAAACTATTAACCCCTAATCAGCCCATCACCCACATCGCAATCTACCTAATAAATGTATTAACCCCTAAACCGCCATCCCCCCACAATGCAATATACCTAATTACCCTATTAACCCCTAATCTGCCATCCCCCACAACGCAATAAACCTAATTGCACTATTAATTCCTAAACTACCATCCCCCCCACAGCGCAAATATACCTAATTAACCTATTAACTCCTAAACTGCCATCCCCCACAATGCAAATAACTAATTTAATCACTAAGCCCCTTAATCTAACACCCCCTAAATTAACTCCAATTAGATAAACTAAAAAAATACTAAGTTAAAATTAAATTTAAAAAAACTAACATTACTTTAAAAAAAAAAACAGATTAACTTAAAATAAATAAATCTAAAATTATAAAAAATAAAAAGTCTAAAATTACAGAAAAAATAAACAAATTTATCAAAAATAAACCTAATCTAATACCCCTATGAAAATAAAAAAGCCCCCCAAAATAAAAACATCCCCTAATCTAAACTAAACTACCAATAGCATTTTGTAGAACATTGCCCTAAATTAATCAGCTCTTTTACATAAAGAAAAGTCTCCCCTAACAGTAAAACTCCACCACCCACCAAACAAAAAAAAACTAACACTAAAAAAAACTAAGCTACCTATTGCCCCTAAAGGGGCATTTGTATGGGCAATGCCCTTAAAAGGGAAATCTGCTCTTTTGCAACCCATGAAAATAAAAAAATCCCTAATCTAAAACATTAAGACACCCCAAATAATAAAAAAAAGCCTAAGTTTAACCCCCAAATAGGTACTCACCGTTCCTGAAGTCTGTCGGAGAAAGTCTTCTTCCAGGCGGCGACATCTTCTTCCATCACGGGAACCTCTTTTGTTTTCATCCAGGGCAAAGGCGGTGTGGAGAGGAGGTGACCACGGAGCAAGAACGCCAGCCGCTGAGCCACCCAGCATGAAGGATCCTCTTCATCTGATCGTCGCCGCACAGAGGATTGAATGCAAGGTACCCGTTTTATATTTGGGGTACCTTACATACCTATTGGCAGAAATATTCAAATCAGCCAATTTGATGAGAGTTACTGAAACCCTATTGGCTGTTCAAATAAAAAATGCCATACAAAAGAACCTTTTAAGGGCTTTAGTTTAGGGGGTGTTTTTATTTTGGGGGGCTTTTTTATTTTCATAGGGGTATTAGATTAGGTTTAATATTTTTATTTTTGATAATTTGGTTAATTTTTTTATTTTTGTAATTTTAGATTTATTTATTTTAATTTAATATATTTTTTTTTAAAATACTGTTAGGATTTTTAATTTTAACTTAGTATTTTATTATTTTATGTAATTGGGGTTAATTTAGGGGGTGTTAGGTTAGGGGGCTTAGTGATTAAATTAGTTTATTGCGTTGTGGGGGTTGGTGATTTAGGGGTTAATATGTTAATTAGGTTTATTGCTTTGTGAGGGGATGGTGGTTAAGGGGTTAATAACTTTATTAGGCAGTTTGCGATATGGGGGGATGGCGGATTAAGGGTTAATACAAATATTAGGCAGTTTTCAATGTGGGGGGTGGCAGATTAGTGGTTAATACATTTATTAGGTAAAATTAAAAAGAGGGAAACGCTCAACCTGGGAACGAACATTAGCATAATAGCTTGTTTTATGGCTAGGTACCACCCAAGAAGCAGCCTCTTTTTGCTCAACATGTGCCTGTCACAGAGAAGAACTTTCCTGTAGCATATCAGTCTGATCCTGACTTAACAGTACAGTCCAGCCCCGAAATACCAGGCAATCTCTCTCTGAACGAGAGAAATGGCAAAACCGCAGATGTACGTTTTAGCCTAGTGTGGGCCTCGTCAGCGAGGTGCAGCTATATCCCTCTAGGCACACTGAGCAACGGGTCCACGTCTGGATTCCCGCATCACGCTTAGGGAGACTTCCCTAAGAGTCTTAATTTGCATAAATAAAAAGAGAGAAATGCTCAACCTGGGAACATTTATTAGGTAGATTGTGATGTGGGGGTTGGCGGATTAGGGGTTAATAGATTTTTTTTAGTTATTGTGGTGGGGGGGATGACGGTTGACAGGTAGATATTGTGCATGCGTTAGGTGTTCGTTAGAACTTCCAGGGAGTTACGGTATTTACATATTCAGCGCAAGGCTTGCTGTGCTTGTCTATGTGTGGCGAGGTAAAAATGGAGTAAAAGTTCTTGCGCTGAATATATGATACCAATTTGCGACACGGTTCTATGTTAGTTTATGGGAGTAAAATTAGCGGGTGACAGGTGAAATATATGCGCCACATTTATATGCTGCGCCGTATATGCGATAGCAATACCGGACTAAAAACTGGCGACACCGGCTTTTGCGGGTGACACCACATATGTAATCTCGGCCCTGGTGGTTAAACTTGTAAGAACTAAGCTTACAGTTGCTTTAGAGGTATATAATGTTAGATTTTGCCCAAAGAGTTTACATTCTAGGGAGTATAATAAAAGACTGCAATAAATCTTACAGTTTAGACCAAAAAATGCTATGGCCAAAAAAGTCTAGAACCTGGGTGGGGTGTGGGGTTTAGGGTGCAGCATAATTTAAAGTGCCTAGGGCAGTATTCACTATTTACTGCTATCCATTTTTTCATATCTAGTCACGTTTTTCTTTTTCGTAGACAAATACCATAAGAGTTGTTTTGCACATGTTGTATAATTTGGGCGCATCATATTATAAGTAAATGTCCAGTATCAATATAAAATAAAGTTATAGACACTGCATTGAAAAATGTCCAGTATGTTTGTAGGTTCCACTTTGGTAATAGATGGTAATTAATTATCTCTACAGTGTCCAGCTGACGGGCCAATGCATTAGCGACCAGACAAAACCAGAGTAGCTGATGGGTGAAATGTCAACAGTTTTCTAGAGAAATAAATCACTGTGCATCGTAGATCCATGAAAATGGAATCAGTTCTGCTGACAACTTATTAGAGGGACATTAAAGTGATAGTAAAGCCTAGCATTTGTGAAACACTAGTATTAACCAGTGTAACAAATAAAGGGGACTTTCAGTCATGAAGTATAAAACACTTCATGCTGAAAGTTCCTTTATTTGTCTGCAGCGTTCGCAGTGCTGAGCACCTCAGGCCTCCCGCAGCAGAATGCTATTTTTTTCAATGAGGCGATGTTTCCACCTCTTAGCCTATAGCCATGTGGCCCAGCTGGCATTATGCTGGATAGCTAGCACACTATTGGCTAAGATCACCCTCACTGACAAATAATATTCTGCCATGGGCGGCCTGAAAATCTTGTTAATGGGACAGAAAAGTCAAAGTAAAACTTAAATTATTCAGAAAGAGCATGCAAGCTAATAAATAAATAAAAGTAAGTCTTATACAATTCTACTGAGTTTAATGGTCGTTTTGCATCTTTGTTGGTGGGGTGGGGTTGGCCATGCCTCCAGAAGGATGAAGACCAAGGGGCCTAGTTATCAAGCCGTCAACCTCAAATACGCTGGAATTCCGCAGCGTATTTGTGGCGAGGCTGATTCGCCTTAGTTATCAAAGGCTCGAGACCGGCAAAAGTAGAATTTTGTGACGTAAACTTCGATCTGCCGGACTCAGTCCGACACAGATCGATTCTTACGTCACTCCAGATGTTCCGCACACAAGTGCGGCACAATCTCACTACTTTTGCTAGTTATCAAAAAACTAGCAGGTACGCTCGGCACTTTTACGGCCCAGTGTACCTGGTTTTCAAAGCGCCAGCCTGGAGGCGGCGGATCCCATAGGAATCGATGGGAGTCTGACCATAGCGAAAGTACAAGTTCGCTGCTGCCCGACATCCCATTGATTTCTATGGGAGCTGTCTGCACCTAACATATTAACATGTACCCCGAGTCTAAACACCACTAATCTGCCCCCCCTACACCGCCGCAACTAAATAAAGTTATTACCCCCTAAACCGCCGCTCCCGGAGCCCACCGCAAGCTACTCTATACATATTAACCCCTAAACCGCCGCCTCCCGGAGCCCACCGCAACTATAATAAATGTATTAACCCCTAAACCGCCGCTCCCGGAGCCCACCGCCACCTACATTATACCTATTAACCCCTATCCTGCCCCCCTATACCGCCGCCCTCTATAATAACGTTATTAACCCCTAAACCTAAGTCTAACACTAACCCTAATGCCCCCTTTACTTAAATATTAATTAAATAAATCTAAATAATATTTCTATTATTAACTAAATTAATCCTATTTAAAACTAAATGCTTACCTGTAAAATAAACCCTAATATAGCTACAATATAAATAATAATCATATTGTAGCTATCTTAGGATTTATTTTTATTTTACAGGCAACTTTCAATTTATTTTAACTAGGTCCAATAGCTATTAAATAGTTATTAACTATTTAATAGCTTACCTAGCTAAAATAAAGAGAAATTTACCTGTAAAATAAAAACTAACCTAAGTTACAATTACACCTAACACTACACTATACTTTAATATATTATTCCTATTTAAAACTAAATACTTACCTATAAAATAAACCCTAAGATAGCTGCAATATAATTAATAATTACATTGTAGCTATCTTAAGATTTATATTTATTTTACAGGTAACTTTGTATTTATTTTAGCTAGTTAGAATAGTTATTAAATAGTTATTAACTATTTAATAACTACCTAGCTAAAAGAAATACAAAATTACCTGTAAAATAAATCCTAACCTAAGTTACAATTAAACCTAATACTACACTATCATTAAATTAATTAAATAAACTACCTACAAATAACTACAATTAAATACAATTACATAAACTAACTAAAGTACAAAAAATAAAAAAGCTAAGTTACAGAAAATAAAAAAATAAGTTACAAACATTTTACAAATATTACAACAATTTTAAGCTACTTACACCTAATCTAAGCCCCCTAATAAAATAACAAACCCCCCCAAAATAAAAAAATGCCCTACCCTATTGTAAATTAAATAAAGTTCAAAGCTCTTTTACCTTACCAGCCCTTAAAAGGGCCATTTGTGGGGGCATGCCCCCAAAAGTTCAGCTCTTTTGCCTGTAAATGAAAAATACAACCCCCCCCCCAACATTAAAACCCACCACCCACATACCCCTAATCTAACCCAAACCCCCCTTACAAAAACCTAACACTAATCCCCTGAAGATCATCCTACCTTGAGTCGTCTTCACTCAGCCGAGCAGCGATGGAACCCAAGTGGACATCCGGACCGGCAGAAGTGATCATCCAAGGGGCGCTGAAGAAATCTTCCATCCGATGAAGTCATCATCCAGGCGGCGCTGAAGAAGTCTTCGATCCGGGCGATGTCAACTTCCAAGCCGGGTCTTGAATCTTCCTTCCGCCGCCGCGGAACCTCCTTCTTCACCGACGGACTACGACGAATGAAGGCTCCTTTAAGGGACGTCATCCAAGATGGCATCCCCTCAATTCCGATTGGCTGATAGGATTCTATCAGCCAATCGGAATTAAGGTAGGAAAAATCTGATTGGCTGATGGAATCAGCCAATCAGATTGAGCTCGCATTCTATTGGCTGTTCCGATCAGCCAATAGAATGCGAGCTCAATCTGATTGGCTGATTCCATCAGCCAATCAGATTTTTCCTTCCTTAATTCCGATTGGCTGATAGAATCCTATCAGCCAATCGGAATTGAGGGGACGCCATCTTGGATGACGTCCCTTAAAGGAGCCTTCATTCGTCGTAGTCCTTCGGTGAAGAAGGATGTTCCGCGGCGGCGGAAGGAAGATTCAAGACCCGGCTTGGAAGATGACATCGCCCGGATCGAAGACTTCTTCAGCGCCGCCTGGATGATGACTTCATCGGATGGAAGATTTCTTCAGCGCCCCTTGGATGATCACTTCTGCCGGTCCGGATGTCCACTTGGGTTCCATCGCTGCTCGGCTGAGTGAAGACAACTCAAGGTAGGATGATCTTCAGGGGATTAGTGTTAGTTTTTTGTAAGGGGGGTTTGGGTTAGATTAGGGGTATGTGGGTGGTGGGTTTTAATGTTGGGGGGGGGTTGTATTTTTCATTTACAGGCAAAAGAGCTGAACTTTTGGGGGCATGCCCCCACAAATGGCCCTTTTAAGGGCTGGTAAGGTAAAAGAGCTTTGAACTTTATTTAATTTACAATAGGGTAGGGCATTTTTTTATTTTGGGGGGGTTTGTTATTTTATTAGGGGGCTTAGATTAGGTGTAAGTATCTTAAAATTGTTGTAATATTTGTAAAATGTTTGTAACTTATTTTTTTATTTTCTGTAACTTAGCTTTTTTATTTTTTGTACTTTAGTTAGTTTATGTAATTGTATTTAATTGTAGTTATTTGTAGGTAGTTTATTTAATTAATTTAATGATAGTGTAGTGTTAGGTTTAATTGTAACTTAGGTTAGGATTTATTTTACAGGTAATTTTGTATTTCTTTTAGTTAGGTAGTTATTAAATAGTTAATAACTATTTAATAACTATTCTAACTAGCTAAAATAAATACAAAGTTACCTGTAAAATAAATATAAATCCTAAGATAGCTACAATATAATTATTATTTATATTGTAGCTATCTTAGGGTTTATTTTACAGGTAAGTATTTAGTTTTAAATAGGAATAATTTATTTAATGATAGTGTAGTGTTAGGTGTAATTGTAACTTAGGTTAGTTGTTATTTTACAGGTTAATTTCTCTTTATTTTAGATAGGTAGGTATTAAATAGTTAATAACTATTTAATAACTATTGTACCTAGTTAAAATAAATTGAAAGTTGCCTGTAAAATAAAAATAAATCCTAAGATAGCTACAATATAATTATTATTTATATTGTAGCTATATTAGGGTTTATTTTAAAGGTAAGTATTTAGTTTTAAATAGGATTAATTTAGTTCATAATAAAAATATTATTTAGATTTATTTAATTAATATTTAAGTTAGGGGGGCGTTAGGGTTAGTGTTAGACATCAGTTTAGGGGTTAATAAATTTATTACAGTGGCGTCGTCGTAGTGGGGGGCAGGATAGGGGTTAATAAATTTATTATAGGTGGCGACGGTGTGGGGGGGCAGGATAGGGGTTAATAGGTTTAATATAGGTTGCGGCGGGTTCAGGGAGTGGTGGTTTAGGGGTTAAACTATTTATTTAGTTGCGGCGAGGTGCGGGATCAGCAGGATAGGGGTTAATAATTTTATTATAGTGGGCGACGGTATAGGGGGGGCAGGATAGGGGTTACTAGGTATATTGTAGGTGGCGGTGGGCTCCGGGAGCGGCGGTTTAGGGGTTAATACATTTATAAAAGTTGCGGCAGGGTCTAGGAGCGGCGGTTTAGGGGTTAATACATTTATAAGAGTTGCGGCAGGGTCTAGGAGCGGCGGTTTAGGGGTTAGTAACTTTATTGAGTTGCGGGAGGCTCCGGGGGTGCCGGTATAGGGGGTAGAACAGTGCAGTTTAGTGTGGGTGCTTAGTGACAGGCTAGCAATAAAGCTGGGAAAAAGCCGAAGAGCAGCGAGATCGGATGAGTGATAACTCTCACAGTCCGCTGCTCATTGCCCCGCGGCTTTTAGACAGCTTTATTTGATAACTTAGGCGAACGTATTCAAGGTCCGTGGCGGCGAAGGTAGGCGAGCTTAGGCGGACATATTGGGCCGGCGAAGCCAGAAAAGTAGACGGCTTGATAACTACCCCCCCAAAAGTGATTTTATTAAGTACATGAACATAAATTTTAAAACAAAGCTTTACTATATATTTTAAACAATCCCTTTAAAGGTACAGAAAATGCAAATATTTCTCTGCAGTTTAGCAGAAAAAAAAATACTGTGTGAGAGTATGGGGTTAATTCTAATTTTTCCAATCAGCATTTTCTCTCTACCAATCTGTGTTTTTAAAGTTCTGAGTGATTACAGTCCAAGTGATAACAACATTTCCATATAGATTTGCATATAGGGAAAAGGTCATATTGGTTCCGAGCAGATAAGGGAAAAATCGCCCATACAAAGCATGCAATTGTTTTGGTGATCACAATCCTCCCAACCATGGGTTGTGCACTATTTTAACATCAAAATAACAACATACAAAGGGTGTTTATAAAGTGCAAAACTGACCTTTTCTACATGTGTGTGTTCCAAAATGATTTGGAATAATTATATTATGTTGTGCATGTGCAATACACTCTGAAACAGGCAAATACCACATTTTAAATGTATATGTATGTAATATATGGTCTAGATTTGTTAAACCTTTATTCAGCAGTATTGTATAGTCCCTTAGTAGTGGTCAGGACAGACATTAACATATCTATATGTATTTAATAAATACAGCCAATGAGATCTGCAGTAAATGCGAAAAATTAGTAATCACAACATCGAGTTTTGGCGTTTAGCGATTGCGCTCTTAATATATCTTTGTTTTTGTTTCATACTTGCATTTTTGGGATGGTAAAGTACAGTGTTCTCATCTTTAGTAACAAGGTTTCTCTTGTCAACTTCATTGTCATTATCAGGAATCAAGTATTTGCCATTAAGTCTTGTTTGCTTAAAACTCCAAAATGGAAAAACATAATTTATGTGAGAACTTACCTGATAAATTCATTTCTTTCATATTGGCAAGAGTCCATGAGCTAGTGACGTATGGGATATACAATCCTGCCAGGAGGGTCAAATTTTCCCAAACCTCAAAATGCCTATAAATACACCCCTCACCACACCCACAATTCAGTTTAACAAATAGCCAAGTAGTGAGGTGATAAAGAAAGGAGTAAAAAGCATCAACAAAGGAATTTGGAAATAATTGTGCTTTATACAAAAAATCATAATCACCATAAAAAGGGTGGGTCTCATGGACTCTTGCCAATATGAAAGAAATTAATTTATCAGGTAAGTTCTTACATAAATTATGTTTTCTTTCATTTAATTGGCAAGAGCCCATGAACTAGTGATGTATGGGATAGTAATACCCAAGATGTGGAGCTCCACAGAAGAGTCACTAGAGAGGGAGGGATAAAAATAATAACAGTCATTTTCCGCTGAAAAAAGTCAATCCACAACCCAAAATATAAGTTTATTCTCATAAATGAAAAGAAAAAACTTAAACATAAGCAGAATAATCAAACTGAAACAGCTGCCTGAAGAACTTTTCTACCAAAAACTGCTTCCGAGGAAGCAAAAACATCAAAACAGTAGAATTTAGTAAACGTATGCAAAGAAGACCAAGTTGCTGCTTTGCAAATCTGATAAACTGAAGCTTCATTCTTAAAAGCCCACAAAGTTGAGACTGATCTAGTAGAATGAGCTGTAATTCTCTGAGGCGGGGGCCTGACCCAACTCCAAATAAGCCTGATGAATCAAAAGCTTTAACCAAGATGCCAAGGAAATGGCAGAAGCCTTCTGACCTTTCCTAGAACCAGAAAAGATAAAAAATAGACTAGAAGTCTTCCTGAAATCTTTAGTAGCTTCAACATAATATTTCAAAGCTCTTACAACATCCAAACAATGGATCTTTCCAAAGAATTTTTAGGATTAGGACACAAAGAAGGGACAACAATTTCTCCATTAATGTTGCTAGAATTCACAACCTTAGGTAGAAATTTAAATGAAGTCCGCAAAACTGCCTTATCCTGATGGAATATCAGAAAAATAGATTCACAAGAAAGAGCAGATAATTCAGAAACTCTTCTAGCAGAAGAGATGGCCAAAAGGAACAACACTTTCCAAGAAAGTAGTTTAATGTCCAAAGAATGCATAGGCTCAAAAGGAGGAGCCTGTAAAACCTTCAAAACTAAATTAAGACTCCAAGGAGGAGAGATTGATTTGACAGACTTGATACGGACCAAAGCCTGTACACAACAGTGAATATCAGGAAGTTTAGCAATCTTTCTGTGAAATAAAACAGAAAGGGTAGAGATTTGTCCCTTCAAGGAACTTGCTGACAAACCTTTATCCAAACCATCATTTAATGATTTGAGATCCTGATGGAAAAACGGATTTTGAGACAAAAGGTCTGGCCTTAATGGAAGTGGCCAAGGTTGGCAACTGGACATCCGATCAAGATCCACATACCAAAACCTGTGAGGCCATGCTGGAGCTACCAGAAACACAAACGATTGTTCCATGATAATTTTGGAGATCACTCTTGGAAGAAGAACTAGAGGCGGGTAGTTTCTTGTTTAGATGGGAAGCCATCAGATCTATTTCTGGAAGACCCCACATCTGAACAATCTGAGAAAACACATCTGGATGGAGCGACCACTCCCCCGGATGTAAAGTCTGACGGCTGAGATAATCTGCTTCCCAATTGTCTATACCTGGGATATGAACAGCAGAAACTATACAGGAGCTGGATTCCGCCCAAGCAAGTATCTGAGATACTTCTTTCATAGCTTGGGGACTGTGAGTCCCACCCTGATGATTGACATATGCCACAGTTGTGATATTGTCTGTCTGAAAACAAATGAATGTTTCTCTCTTCAACAGAGGCCAAACCTGAAGAGTCCTGAAAATAGCACAGCGTTCTAAAATATTGATTGGTAATCTCGCCTCTTGAGATTTCCAAACCCCTTGTGCTGTCAGAGATCCCCAGACAGCTCCCCAACCTGAACGACTTGCATCTGTTGTGATCACAGTCCAGGTTGGATGAACAAAAGAGGCCCCTTGAACTATACAATGGTGATCTAACCACCAAGTCAGAGAGAGTCGAACATTAGGATTTAGGGATATTAATTGTGATATCTTTGTATAATCCCTGCACCATTGGTTTAGCATACAAAGCTGGAGAGGTCTCATATGAAAACGAGCAAAGGGGATCACGTCCGATGCTGTAGTCATGAGACCTAAATCTTCCATGCACATAGCTACTGAAAGGAATGATTGAGACTGAAGGATCCGACAAGCTGAAACCAATTTTAATCGTTTCTTGTCTGTTAGAGACAGAGTCATGGACACTGAATCTATCTGGAAACCTAAAAAGGTGACCCTTGTCTGAGGAATCAAATAACTTTTTAGTAAATTGATCCTCCAACCATGCCTTTGAAGAAATAGCACTAGTTGATTCATGTGAGATTCTGCAGAACGTAAAGACTGAGCAAGTACCAAGATATCGTCCAAATAAGGAAATACCACAATACCCCGCTCTCTGATTACAGAGAGTAGGGCACCCACCAAGAACCTTTGAAAAGATTCTTGGAGCTGTCGCTAGGCCAAATGGAAGAGTGACAAATTGGTAATGCTTGTCTAGAAAAGAGAATCTCAGAAACTGATAGTGGTCTGGATGAATCGGAATATGAAGATATGCATCCTGTAAGTCTATAGTTGATATATAATGCCCTTGCTGAACAAAAGGCAGAATAGTCCTTATAGTCACCATTTTGAAAGTTGGCACTCTTACCTAACGATTCAAAATTTTCAGATCCAGAACTGGCCTGAATGTATTTTCTTTCTTTGGGACTTTGGGGCCTTTACTGGATTTTCTGGGATGCGTGAGAGAAAAAATCTTCTCACAGGAGGTCTTACTCTGAATCCTATTCGGTGCCCTTGAGAGACAATACTCTGAATCTGCCCAAATGTTTTGGAAGAATCTTAAACTGCCCCCTACCAGCTGAACTGGAATGAGGGCCGCACCTTCATGCAGACTTGGGGGCTGGCTTTGATTTCTTAAACGGTTTGTATTTACTCCAACTTGAAGAAGGTTTCCAATTGGAACCAGATTCTTTGAGGGAAGGACTAGGTTTCTGTTCCTTATTTTGTCGAAAGGAACGAAAACGGTTAGAAGCTTTATATTTGTCCTTAGGTCTTTTATCCTTAGGCAAAAAAACTCCCTTTTCCCAGTGACAGTTGAAATAATCGAATCCAACTGAGAACCAAATAACTTATTACCTTGGAAAGAAAGAGATAGTAATCTAGACTTAGATACCATGTCAGCATTCCAATATTTGAGCCACAAAGCTCTTCTAGCTAAAATAGCTAAAGACATAGATTTAACATCAATTTTGATGACTTCAAAAATGGCATCATAGATAAAATGATTAGCATTTTGAAGCAAAGGAACAATGCTAGACAAATCAGGATCCATTTCCTGTTGCGCTAAGCTTTCCAATCAAAAAGTTGATGCAGCTGCAACTTCAGCCATAGAAATGTCAGGCCTGAGAAGAAATCCAGAATATAAAAAAGCTTTCCTTAGATAAGATTCAAGTTTCCTATCTAAAGGGTCTTTAAAAGAAGTACTATCTTCCATAGGAATAGTAGTACGTTTAGCAAGAGTAGAAATAGCCCCATCAACTTTGGGGATCTTTTCCCAAAACTCCAATCTAACTGCTGGCAAAGGATACAATTTTTTAAACCTTGAAGAAGGAAAAAAAGAAGTACCAGGCCTATTCCATTCCTTAGAAATCATATCAGAAATAGCATCAGGAACTGGAAAACCCTCTGGAGTAACCACAGGAGGTTTATAAACAAAATTTAAATGTTTACTAATTTTAATATAAAGAGGACTAGTTTCCTCAATATCCAATGTAATCAACACCTCTTAACAAGGAACGAATATACTCCATTTTAAATAAATAAGTAGATTTGTCAGTGTCAATATCTGAGGAAGGATCTTCTAAATCAGATAGATCCTCATCAGAGGAGGATAATTCAGTATGTTGTCGGTCATTTGAAATTTCATCAACTTTATGAGAAGTTTTAAAAGACCTTTTCCATTTATTAGAAGGCGGGATGGCAGACAAAGTCTTCTGAATCACATCAGCAATAAAATCTTTTATATTCACAGGTATATCATGTACATTAGATGTTGAAGGAACAACAGGCATTGTACTATTACTGATGGACACATTCTTTGCATGTAAAAGCTTATCATGACAACTATTACATACCACAGCTGGAGATATAATCTCCACAAATTTACAACAAATGCATGTAACTTTGGTAGAACTGTTATCAGGCAGAAGGGTTCCAACAGTGATTTCTGAGACAGGATTAGATTGAGACATCTTGCAAACGTAAGAGAAAAAACAACATATAAAGCAATATTATCAATTTCCTATATGGCAGTTTCAGGAATGGGAAAGAAATGCAAACAACATAGCCCTCTGACTTGAAAAAAAGGCAAAAGGCATCTAGGAATGGGGCTTTAAATAATGAAATTATTTGGCGCCAACAACATCTGGAAATGACATACTCGCATCATTGAAGACGCAAACTTTTGCAAGGAACTCAACGTCAACTAAGACGCCGGAAATTATGAATTTGCGTCATTGGACGTACCTTTGCACCAAAAAATTCTCGCGCCAAGAATGACGCAATAAACTTTGGCATTTTGTGCCCTTGCAAGCCTAATTTTGCCCACAAAATTTTATGAAAATAACAGTCAATTGAGAAGAGACTATACCCCATATTTTCTAAATATGTTTTTTCCCAAATATGAAACTGATAGTCTGCAAAAGGAAATATACATAAACCTGACTCATGGCAAATATAAGTACAAAACATATACTTAGAACTTTATATTAATGCATAAAGTGCCAAACCATAGCTGAGAGTGTCTTAAGTAATTAAAACATACTTACCGAAAGACACCAATCCACATATAACAGAAAGTCAAACCAGTACAGAAACAGTTATCAGTAGAGGTAATGGAATATGAGAGTATATTGTTGATCTGAATAAGGGAGGTAGGAGATGAATCTCTATGACCAATAACAGAGAACCTATGAAATAGATCTCCCGCGAGGAAAACCATAGCATTCAATAGGTGATACTCCCTTCACATCCCTCTGACATTCACTGTACTCTGAGAGGAATTGGGCTTTAAAATGCTGAGAAGCGCATATCAACGTAGAATCTAAGCACAAACTTACTTCACCACCTCCATAGGAGGCAAAGTTTGTAAAAACGGAATTGTAGGTGTGGTGAGGGGTGTATGTATAGGCATTTTGAGGTTTGGGAAAATTTGCCCCTCCTGGTAGGATTGTATATCCCATACGTCACTAGCTCATGAACTCTTGCCAATTGCATGAAAGAAAGAAGCTTTTCTTAATGAATGAAAAAAAAACAACAACAAAAAACATGTTTGAAAAACTATTGATTAAACATGCCAAGTATACCAACCATGTCCATATACAAATGGTACTCTATCCAGTTACTAAAAATAGACATGAACTTCTTTAACCCATTTAACCATTCATCAATTACAGTCGTATGCAAAAGTTTAGGCACCCCTGACAATTTCCATGATTTTGATTTATAAATAATTAGGTGTTTGGATCCGCAATTTCATTTTGATCTATCAAATAACTGAAGGACACAGTAATATTTCAGTAGTGAAATGAGGTTTATTTGATTAACAGAAAATGTGCAATATGCATCAAAACGAAATTAGACAGGTGCATAAATTTGGGCACCCTTGTCATTTTGTTGATTTGAATACCTGTAACTACATAGCCCTGATTAATTGGAACACACAATTGGTTTGGTGAGCCCATAAAGTCTTGAACTTCATAGACAGGTGCATCCAATCATGAGAAAAGGTATTTAAGGTGGCCAATTGCAAGTTTTTGTTCTCTTTTACTCTCCTCTGAAGAGTGGCAACATGGGGCCCTCAAAACAACTCTCAAATGACCTGAAAACAAAGATTGTTCAACATTATGGTTTAGGGGAAGGCTACAAAAAGCTATCGCAGAGATTTAAGCTGTCAGTGTCCACTGTGAGGAAGACCACAGGCACAGTTCTTGTTAACGCCAAAAAGTAAAATATAGGAGAGGCAAAGGCAAAGGATGGTGAGAATGGTCAAAAACAGCCCACAGACCACCTCCAAAGACCTACAACATCATCTTGCTGCAGATGGTGTCACTGTGCATCGTTCAACAATTCAGCATATGGGAGAGGGATGCGGAAGAAGCCTTTTCTGCACACACGCCACAAACAGAGTCGCTTGAGGTATGCAAACGCACATTTGGACAAGCCAGCTTCATTTTAGAAGAAGGTGCTGTGGACTGATGAAACAAAGATTGAGTTATTTGGTCATAACAAGGGGCGTTATGCATGGTGGCAAAAGAACACAGCGTTCCAAGACAAACACTTGCTAGCCACAGTAAAATTTGGTGGATGTTCCATCATGCTGTGGGGCTGTGTGGCTAGTGCCAGTACTGGGAATCTTGTTAAAGTTGAGGGTCGCATGGATTCCACTCCGGAGCTGGATATTTAAACAAGACAACGACCCAAAACACTGCTCAAAATCTACTCTGGCATTTATGCAGATGAACAAGTACAATGTTCTGGAATGGCCATCCCAGTCCCCAGACCTGAATATCATTGAAAATCTGTGGGGTGATTTGAAACAGGCTGTCCATGCTCGGCAATCATCAAACCTAACTGAACTGGAGATGTTTTGCAAGGAGGAATAGTCCAAAATACCTTCATCCATAATCCAGACACTCATTACAGGCTATAGGAAGCATCTAGAGGCTGTTATTTCTGCTAAAGGAGGCTTTACTACATATTGCTGAGATATTTATGTTGGGGTGCCCAAATTTACGCACCTGTCTAATTTCGTTTTGATGCATATTGCACATTTTCTGTTAATCCAATAAACCTCATTTCACTACTGAAATATTACTGTGTCCTTCAGTTATTTGATAGATCAAAATGAAATTGCTGATCCAAACACCCAATTATTTATAAATCAAAATCATGGAAATTGTCAGGGATGCCTAAACTTTTGCATACGACTGTATCTGCAGTTCTGAGTGCCGCGTGGGAAAATGGAGACCAAATCTTGTGTGGGTTAACAATATAATTTGTGTTTGAGTCTGAAAGATTGTGATCCCTTGTTAACAAAAAAAATGTCCATTCTCATTTTTTCCAACAGGCCCTTTCTTTTTCCAGCATGACTGTGCTCCTGAGCCAAATCAAGGTCCATCAAGACATGGTTTTGATGAGTTTGGTGTGGAGGAACTTGAGTGAGTGACCTTCACACAGAACTGACCTCAATCTTATTATGGAATGGATTGGAATGATGATTGCCAGCCAGACCATCTTGTCCAACATCAGTGCCTGGCCTCAAAAATTCTCTTTTGGATGAATGGGCATAAGTTCCCACAGACACACTCTTTTTTTTATAGAAAGCCTTTGCAGGAGTGTTGCAGCTGTTATAGCTGATATGGGAAGCCTACTCCATATTAATAATGACCATGGCTTTGGAATGGGATGTCCATATAACTTGTATAGGTGTCAGGTCAGGTGTCCACATACTTTTGGCCATATAGTCATATAAGGCTAGACTACAAGTGGAGTGCAACTGATAGTGCTGGGTGGGTTATCCTTTGAGCGACCTTACACAAAGAATACAACAGAATCTGTTATTACAAGTGGATGGCAAAAAGGGTTTGCCAGAGAATACTAATGTGATCAATAATTTGTTAGCACACCCAATAGTTCTAATGGATAAATGCAGGTTGTGCTATTATCTCTCATTATACCAGTGATGAGTTAAGTGTTTGGCTCGAGCACAACACAAAATAGAGCTGGTAAATTTAGAAATTTTGAAAACCTAAAGTAAAGTGTTAACATTGAATATAGGCATAACAAAAAAGAAAAAACACAAAAAATATATTCAAATAATTTCACTTATATTATATTAAAGCCAGAAAGATAGCTCATCGTGCTAATGCAGGTTCGATCCCGGCAAGGTCCATTCAGCCTTTCATCCTTCCGAGGTAGGTAAAATGAGTACCATTAAGTTGGGAAATAATAATACCTGTTATCAGTGCCGCAAGTTGATTAAGTTCGAGGCTGTGCGCTATACAATTATTATTAATTATTATATTCATACATAATAAATGTAAAATCAAGGTTTAATTTTGAAAACATTGTTTTAACAGTGAATTAAAGGGATATGGTCTATGATCAGCTGCTGGACTGGTAAGGTCTCAAATGTGTATATGTATGTGTGCAAATATATGTGTGTATATATATATATATATATATATATATATATATATATATATACACAGTATATATATATATATATATATATACATACATACATACATACATACATTGTATGTGTGTATGTATCTGTGTGTGTGTGTACATATGTATGTAGGTGTATTATGTATGTGTGGAGTGTTTGAAACTCAAATGTCATTATAAAATTATTTAAGAGTTAGTGAGGAACTCTACTATGTGGCTTATGATGTGTACCCAATCCAGTTTGAGAGTGCAGTCCACTTCTGGTTATTGTATGTGTCAAGTGGAGGTTACATATAGTTGTGACACTCTTGGGATTTTCAGTGTGTTTGGTTGGGAGCCAGCATGTGTTGGTTGTAGGCTAAGACCAACGTAAGAAGAGACAGTAAAATGGCTCCTGGGCTTATCACTGTTTGGCCAAACACTGTAAACAAACACTTTTATGCTTTTGCCCTTGTTGTGTGCATCCAAGTGAGTGGTGTCTATTCTGTGTATTGCTATATGTACAGTATTTAAATCTTAAAATATGTTCTCAACGGTTTTCAATTGAAGCAGCTTATATAATTAGCAGTGCAGGGTGATCCATCATATTGTGCTCAGAATAGCGCACACTCTGGTATTAAAATTCAATGGTTATACATACACTTTTTACTTTCAACTTGTAATATGAACACAAGAATAGGTCTGCTATTTTCTAATTTATAAATATATTTCATATTTATACTATATAATATATTAATGATGATATATTATAATATATTTTATATATATTTTTTTTAAATTTGTGTCATTACTGCTGATATTTTTGCGCTCCACTTGTAATCTAGCCCTGTTTTTGCTTTTTTTTTATTTGAAGACCAGTGGGTGTATACTTTAAAATTTGTACTGATAATTGCACCCTGGCAGCTGTTTTTATTTGGACTTCTGCCAAGAGTGCAAGGTTTCATAGACATTATTTTTTTATTTATTTTTTTACTACCCATAATTAAATATTCTATATTACAATTTCAAAGTATTTAATGTCCCTTTAATCCTCTTTCTCTCTCTGCTACTATGATCTGCAACAATTGCAGATAATCATTTTTAAAATAAGCCACTGCGTATTATCCTATAATAAATATTGTAATCTTCTTGACAGTCTTGTGTAAATACAACGGTATACCTGCATCATCATTAATGGATGTGAAGAAGTTTGCATAATACTGGTAACGGTATTTTTGTTCTTCTCATCAAGACATGGGAGGAATATCGCCAGCGTGGGTATTTCATGGAATTTTAGTGAACAAGAACAGGAAAGAAAATGATAGTACAGCACTTTCACCCACTTATCTGCTGTAGATCCAAGGTGATTTTTATTTTGGTCTCAGTGCTGTAATGAACATATTAAATAATTAATCACATAAAACAAATTCCTGTAACAAGCCACTTTAATGCTCCCTGAATCCTATTAGTCAGGCACGTGTAACTATTGAACGTCTTCAATTTCAATGAGTTTGTTCGAAGGTTTGAACCAATTAATCTGGTTTTAAAGTAATAATAAAAGACTGAGATTTAATTAAGGATAAGCTGCATAGGAACAAGCTATGGACTGTGTAAGTATTACAAATCACAAACAGGATATAAGCACAAAATTCTACAGTAACAGGGGAACCATGTTTCAAAGCAAGTAAGTGGAACAGAACTCTTTGAGATGGTTAATATTCCATTATTTATCTGTACAGCGATTGTAAAATAATACATCAAACTGTAATATTCATTTATTTTTACCACCAAGTCTATTAAAGGACCACTAAATACAGTAGAATTGCATTATCAACAAATACATAATAAAAAGACAATGAAAACGCAATGAATTTCAAACGAGAAGTAGATTTTTTCTGACAGATTTCAAAGAGCCCAGTGGACAAGTAAACAGGGGGGATGTCAGGGTTTTTTCACTGTTTTGTTAGCCATGTGCTGCTGGCAGCCATTTTACTCACCTCTCTTGCTGATTCTGGTGCATACTGTGTGATGCTGCTCATTTCCTGCACTTCCTTTTATGGCCAGACTGGTGTACATCATCCATGTGAGACAGGATGCAGTCTCAGAATTGTGATGTCATCACTTATTATTTAAAGGGCCTCTGCTCAGTATGCTTTGCCCTTGTGTTGTCTCAGACCTGTTTGTGAGAGCTCCTGTGTTTACCTGGCTGTCTGACGTCCCTCCTGGTTCCTGATCCCTGGCTTGTTCCTGACTCTGCTGTTCTCCTTGTTCCTGATTCCGGCTCGTCTGACTACTCGCTTTGGCTCCTGACTCGGCTTGTCTGACTATTCGCTTTGGCTCCTGACTCGGCTCATCTGACTACCAGCTCTGGTTTTGATTCCTGGCTTGTTATTTGACTTGTGGACTTTTCATTATTTTTTGCTATTAATAAAGGTGTGATTATTTTTGCACTTCTCGTCTAAGTCTGATTCCTGGCATCCTGACATTACGCAAGGGCCATGAAACCTGATGGTGCTAATAATCCACCTTTACCTGCCATTATTTCCAGGATCACCGCTTGGATCAATTTGCACTAGCCCTGCAAACCCTGCTGACTCGCACTGAACATTTGGACCAAAGTGTCCCACAAGTTATGGCTGCTCCTGTTTCCGCTGCTGCACCTAGTCCTACCAGGAGCATGTCCGGTTCTGCACCTCTACCTCAGTGATATGGAGGCGATCCTAATCAGTACAGAGGGTTTTTGAACCAGGTGGGCATTTACGTTGAGATGTTACCTCAGGCATTTCCCTCTGACAGAGCTAAGGTGGGATTTCTCATCCTGTTACTCTCTGACACAGCTCTTGCCTGGGCTAATCCCTTGTGGGAGACTAATAAACCTGTGATTTCAAATTACCCTGAATTTGTGGCCTTCTTTCGAAGGGTATTTGATGTTCCGGCTCGCTCCTCCTCTGCTGCTAAACAACTCATGTCCATTCAGGAAGGTACAAGATCTGTTGCTCAGTATGCCATTGAGTTCCGTACGCTTGCCGCAGAGGTAGGTTGGAACAATGAAGCCCTTGTTGCCACCTTCTTTCATGGGCTCTCTGATGCGATTAAAGACGAAGTTGCTGCCAGAGATTTACCAGAGGATCTCGAGGCATTGGTGTCTTTTTTTATCCTAATTGACATCGGACTCAGAGAGAGGCCCTCTTTCAAGGAGCGCTTGCGGAAGCCTCCTTTTCCGTTGTCTTCTACGTGTTCGTTCCCACCCATGCCTCCCTCTCCTCCCATGCCTCCTGGTCCCGAGTCACCAGGTACTGCTGAGCCGATGCAGTTGGGATTCACGTGTCTCTCCACGGCGGAGAGGGCCTTTAGGAGGAGGGAGGGGCTCTGCCTCTATTGTGGGTTACAGGGCCACCTTTTGAAGTCTTGTCCTACACGGCCGGGAAACGCTCACACCTAAGGTCCTGTCGGGGGCAGACCTTGGGTGGTGTATCCTCGTCCCTGGAACCGCTAAAGGAGAAACCTTTGGTCACGGTTGTCCTTTCCTGGGTGGACTCCTCCATAGTCACCCAGGCTCTTGTTGACTCAGTGCTGCGGGCCATTTCATTGACAGTGCTTTTGTATCAAAGCACTCCATTCCTGTTTTGCCTTGGTCCGTTCTGCTTGCTATAGAGGCCATTGATGGCAGGCCCCTTCAGCCTGCACTTGTTACTCACGAAACTGCTCCGCTATCCATGGCTGTTGGGGCTCTCCATTTTGAAACCCTCCAGTTCCAGGTGATAAACTCTCCGCATTTTCCGGTTGTTCTGGGTTATCCCTGGCTCCAAAAACACAATCCCAGTCTCGACTGGCGCATGTCTGAAATATTGTCGTGGTCTCCGCAATGTATTTCCACTTGTCTTCGGAAACCAGTTAAAGTCGGAGTACCGAGAGTTCCTAGACGTTTTTGACAAGGTGCGTGCCGGTAAGTTGCCTCCTCACCGGTCTTACGATTTTGCCATAGACCTGCAACCCGGAGCCATTCCTCCTCAGGGCCGGGTTTACCCTCTGTCTTTTACGGAGAATTGTGCTATGGAGGAGTATGTTGCCGATGCTCTGTTGCGGGGGATCATCCGCAAATCCTGCTCTCCTGCAGGGGCTGGCTTCTTCTTTGTGAAGAAAAAGGGTGGCGAGTTAAGACCATGCATCGATTATAGAGGTCTTAATCGTCTTACCATTAAGAATGCTTACCCTATTCCGCTCATTACAGAACTCTTTGACCGCCTCAAGGGAGCTATGGTCTTTACTAAACTTGATTTGAGAGGAGCGTACAATCTCGTTAGGATCAAGGAGGGCCATGAATGGAAAACAGCATTTAACACCAGGAGCGGGCATTATGAGTATCTTGTAATGCCCTTTGGCCTATGTAATGCTCCTGCTGTTTTCCAGGAATTTATTAATGATGTCCTATGAGATATGTTGCAACAGTGTGTTGTGGTGTACTTAGATGACATCCTCATACACTCACCCACACTTGAGGCTCATCGTTCTGATGTTACATGGGTTCTTCAGAGACTACGTGAGAATGGCCTGTTTTGTAAACTCGAGAAATGTGAGTTCCATCAAACTCAAGTAACCTTCCTAGGTTATGTCATCTCCGTTGCAGGGTTCTCCATGGATCCTGACAAGTTATCTGCAGTTGCCACGCCCAGTTGGTCTTTGGTCTATTTCAACGTTTTTGGGGGTTCGCCAACTACTATAGAAAGTTTATTAAAAACTTTTCTTCCTTGGTCAAACCTATCACAGACATGACCCGTAAAGAGAATGATCCGCTCCATTGGTCACCTACTGCCATTAAGGCCTTTGATAGTCTTAAGACTGCCTTTGCTGCCGCTCCAGTTCTGGCTCATCCTAACCCTGTCCTGCCTTTCTTGAGGTCGATGCATCTGAGACTGGAGTAGGTGCCCTCTTGTCTCAACGTCCTATGCCTGGCGGTTCCTTGCATCCGTGTGGTTTCTTCTCTAAGAAATTGTCTCCAGCGGAGTGCAATTATGAAATTGGCGATAGGGAATTACTGGCCATAATTTTGGCACTCAAGGAATGGAGGCATCTTCTCGAGGGTACTAGCATGACAGTGCTCATTCTTACTGACCACAAGAATTTAACTTATCTATCTTAAGCAAAATGTTTGTCGCCCCGACAGGCCAGATGGGCGCTATTTTTGTCTCAGTTTAATTATGTGGTCTCCTACTTGCCTGGTAGTAAGGATGTTAGGGCTGATACCCTCTCTCAACAATTTTCCCCTCTGACTGTACCTACTCCAGTTATACCTCCTGACCATATTTTGGCTACCATATGTACTAATTTGACTTCTCCCTTGGGGAGGAGATCCTGGCTGCACAAACCAATGCACCTCCTGAGAAACCTAGTGGTAAGTGTTTTGTTCCTGAGAATCTTCGAACTAAACTTTTACACACTTACCACTATCCTAAAGCCGCAGGTCACCCAGGCAAGAACCAAATAATTTGATCTGTCACTTGACAATTCTGGTGGGCAGGTCTTCGTTCTGATATTGCTGCGTATGTTGCCTCCTGCTCAGTTTGTGCACAGAATAAGACTCCTCGATGTCTTCCTGTGGGTCTTCTTCAACCTATTGCTAATGGTGAGTGTCCTTGGACACATCTTTCCATGGACTTCATTGTCGAGCTCCCTGTTTCTGATGGCAATACTGTTATCCTTATGGTGGTTTCAGGCTAATCGTAGGCGTCTGCCCACGCCTTCCTACCAGGTTGATGAGAGAGTTTGGCTGTCCTCCCGCAACTTGAACCTTCGTGTGCCTTCCAATAAACTGGCTCCCCATTATGTTGGTCCTTTTCGAATACTCCGACGGGTAAATCCTGTGGCCTATGCTCTTGACCTTCCTCCTGCAATGCGCATCTCCAATGTTTTTCATGTCTCCCTCTTGCAACCATTGGTTTGTAATCGGTTTACCACTGTGTTGCCTCGTCCTCATCCTATCTTTTTTGACAACCATGAGGAGTATGAGGTCAGCAGCATTATTGACTCTCGTATGTCCAGGGGCCATGTACAGTATTTGGTTCACTTGAGGGGCTACAGTCCGGAGGAGAGTTCATGGGTTCCCTCCTCTGATGTTCATGCTCCCGCCCTCCTCCGTGCCTTCCATGCCCGTTTCCCCAATAAGCCTTTTGTCCTCCCGCGGGGGAGGGGTCGTTGAGGGGAGGGTACTGTCAGGGTTTTTTCCATGTTTTGTTTGCCATGTGCTGCTGGCAGCCATTTTACTCACCTCTCTTGCTGACTTTGGTGATTACTGTGTGATGCTGCTCATTTCCTGCACTTCCTTTTATGGCTAGACTGGTGTACATCATCCATGTGAGACAGGATGCAGTCTCAGAAATGTGATGTCATCACTTATTATTTAAAGGGCCTCTGTTCAGTATGCTTTACCCTTGCGTTGTCTCAGACCTGTTTGTGAGAGCTCCTGTGTTTACCTGGCTGTCTGACGTCCCTCCTGGTTCCTGATCCCTGGCTTGTTCCTGACTCTGTTGTTCTCCTTGTTCCTGATTCTGGCTCGTCTGACTATTCACTTTGGCTCCTGACTCGGCTCGTCTGACTATTCGCTTTGGCTCCTGACTCGGCTCATCTGACTACCAGCTGTGGTTTTGATTCCTGGCTTGCTATTTGACTTGTGGACTTTTTATTATTTTTTGCTATTAATAAAGGTGTGATTATATTTGCACTTCTCGTCTCAGTCTGATTCCTGGCATCCTGACAGGGGATTACCAAACATATAAATATTATTTGGTAAAAACGCTCCATTATCATAAGGTTAATACAAATACAACCACTGAACTTTAACGTTTACACGCAAGTAAATGTGTTTGTAAATACGTTTTGTTTTTAACAATACAGCCGTTTGAATTCTCCTAATTAATGTTTATAAGGACTAAAATAAGCCAACAGGCGGATTGTTAGGATCAAATACTTAAATCAGTCTGTTTGATGAACTATCACACCTATACAAACAATTGTGTTTTTATATATTACTTAAATTTACCTCTTCAGAAATGGAATGAATAGCTATGGTGTTCTTTAAATGATTTATTAATTTTGTGAACTTTTAATACAGAAATACAGTGTGCGTTTATATAAATTAATTTTTTTTTGGTAGATTTAAATTAAAAAGTTATTTCCATTTTCTGTACTGCTGCATCATGTGACAGCCATCAGCAAATCACAAAATGCATACATGTATATACTGTGAATTCGTGCACATGCTCAGTAGGAGCTGGTGCCTTAAAAAACATGCATTTAAAAAGATTGTGCACATTTTGATAATGAAAGTAAATTGGAAAGTGGTTTCAAATTGTGTGCTCTATATAAATCATGAAAGATTCATTTTGACTTTAAATGGACACTAAACCCAACTTTCTAATTTACTCCTATTATCAATTTTTCTTCGTTCTCTTGCTATCTTTATTTGAAAAAGAAGACATCTAAGCTAAGGAGCTATCCAATCTTTGGTTCAGTACATTGGACAGCACTTGTTTAATGGTGGCTGACATTTAGCCTCCAATCAGCAAGAACAACCCAGGTTTTGAACCAAAAATGGGCTGGATTCTAAACTTACATTCTTGCTTTTCAAATAAAGATAGCAAGAGAATGAAGAAAATTGATAATAGGAGTAAATTAGAAAGTTGCTTAAAATTGCATGCTCTTTTTGAATCATGAAAGAAAAAAAAATTGGGTTCAGTGTCTCTTTAATGCTCATTTAAAGTAAACTCTTATGGCACACAGATTTTTTTATCACATAAAGGGACATTCCAGCATATGGGCCATTCAGGTGGTTAGAGTGCTCCAGCAACTAGGTGTTAACTTTTATTTTTATATAAGAAGTAAAAAAAGATTTCAAAGCAGCTTTTTTAAATTTATTTTTAACCAACATTTTTGCAAACTACATAACGACTGCACAAAATATTACTGAAAAGTTGAAATGATACGACAGTTTCAATTTACATTGGTGGAAAATGAAGCCATTCAATTTTGCCTTAGATTCAGGGGAATTATTAATATACAAATGTGAGATTTTAACACAAGTAGTATATAATAAAAAAAATCCTCTGTCTGTGTATAAACATTTTTATAGAGAAAATAGTTATGTTACAAGTTTACATATTTGTTACTTTGCTATTCTAATCAAACTATATGTATTTTGTTAATTAACTTTGCAGTGTTTTTAAAAAGATACCAAACAAAAACAATACACAGGAATGTATTATGAAGTTTAGTTACAAACCACTGAAAATAATTAAGAAAACTACTGGTGGATGAGGTCTCTCAGTAAAAAATGACAGGAAACATATTTTATTGTGCCTTTGGGGCCGATTTATCAAGTGTCGGGCGGACATGATCTGCTATAGTGGATCATGTCCGCCCAACATCGATAAATGCCGACAGCATAGGCTGTTGGCATTTATCGTTGCACAAGCATTTCTAGTGAAATGCTTGCGCAATGCAGCCCCTGCACAATCGTATCCGATCGGGATGATTGCTATCCGCCACCTCAGAGGTGGCGGATGAGTTAAGAGACAGCGGTCTTATGACCGCTGCTTCTTAACTTTTGTTTCCGGGGAGACTGAAGGCGCGCGTGGAATCTGATGCATTCGCAGCATGATAAATCGACCCCCTTATGTCTACCACAATTTCTACACGTGTATTACTCAACTGGAATAGCCATTAAAATAAATAAAAACTAGAAAACTGTAATACATTTTACATACCCTCTACTAGATGGGGA
Source organism: Bombina bombina (assembly GCF_027579735.1). Lineage (NCBI taxonomy): Eukaryota > Metazoa > Chordata > Amphibia > Anura > Bombinatoridae > Bombina > Bombina bombina. The sequence continues at coordinate 301,335,433 of NC_069499.1, read as the reverse complement.
AAATACAATGTCCCACTAGCTGAGCTGGACTGAAAGAGGCAGTAAACACCTTGTAATTACAAGAAAGTACTATTATGTGTTGTAGTCTCAATATTTGTAAAACAAATTAACATCTTGTTGGCTGCAATAGTTTTTCAATAGCCAAACTCCACCCATAACTTGTCTTACTTGGAGGAACAATTTGAGCTTAAAGGGATATGAAACCTCAATTTTTTCTTTCACGATTCAGATAAGCATGCACTTTTAAACAACTTTCTAATTCACTTCTAATATCAATTTTTCTTCATTCTCTTTATATTTTTTGTTAAAAAGCAGGGATGTATGCTTAGGTACCGGCACATTTCTGGAATACTATATGGCAGCAGTTTAGCAAGAATGCTATCCATTTGCAAGACCACTAGATGGCAGCACTATATCCAGCCATGCAGTGCTCCAGATGCCTACCTATCTCTTCAACATAGAATATCATGGGGACAAAGCAAATTGGAAACTTTTTTAAAATTGTATGCTCCGTCTGAATCAAAAAATAAATTGTTTGGGTTTCATATCCCTTTAAGTCTCCAGACAACAAGACTATCCATGTTCTCAATGTTAGTATAAAGTGCTGTATAAAGTTGTTAGCTATAACCAATTATGGATAGATATGTAGCAGGGTTAGCATTAAGAAGCATGCAGTGTGCATTTCAAGATCTGAGAACTAGAAAATTCACAATCTTCAGAGCTAATTTACATGGGACAAAATAAATAATGAAAGTATACTGCAAATATGTTTTACTATACATAACTAAACATTTTATATATTACAATCTCAAGGTGTTAACTATTCCTCAAAATGCAAATCTTAGGTCTGTACCTTGTATCACAATTCCAAATTTCCTGCAAACCAATCAGGATGAAGCGTTACACTTACTACTTGTCAGTATCTAGTTCTCAATCCCTGACAAATATCATAGGATACTATTAGTCTCATAGCCAAGACCTTCTGTAAAATTCCAGTGAGGTCTCTTCAAAATAGGTTAAGTTCCGATATTACAAAGGGAAGAAATAACAGAGGGGAGCTCAAAGCCTTCTGCTTTTTAAGGCAACACTTTGAAATGTAATTACAGGGTGAATATGTCCTTCTGTAGAAAGGTCAGGTGTGAAGACGAATCCCAGGAGGGAGCTTTCAAGATCCTATAACTTTCTGTGGAGGCTCCTGGGAAACTTATTTGAAAAGGTCATTAAAAGATTATTCCTTTCACCTTAAAGAATTGAAATAACTAGTGGATGTGAAGAAAAAATTAATCAAAGACCTGAACAGAATGGTTACGCATTAATCTTTTTTGCTGCTGAAGAAGTGAACAATAAATTTTAGACCTTTCTGTAGCTGAACATAACTCAAGTTATGCTTTACATTACTGCTATGACAAAAAAAATGAAAGAAAATGAAAAGAAACACATTGAGAATTTAAAGATATTTAAAGGTTCATCTGGAAAGGAGATGATGTGATGAGAAATAGGTCAATATTTAGAAGTTTACCTGAAAAGTAGCGGATAGGGTGATCTCTCCTTAAACATTGGTCCTGCTGTTCTTTTTCCAAAAACTCAGCTCTAATTTCAGGTGCTGTTAGGTGGAACATAAGTATTGAGAGGGTCGGTAGTGAAAGTGAGAACACCCTCACCCTACATAACCACATGCTGGAAAACAACTGCATGACTATCTTCCTCAGGAAGGTCCGGAACTGCCCCTGTACAGAAAGAACAAACCAAATCAATTACAATATGTTCTTTGATAATAACAATTGATATAGATACCTAAAAAACACACCCTAAATACACAGAAGACAAAGAAGACGAAGAGTAAATATATTAGCAATTATACACTAACTAAACTAAACTAAACGTTAGATATAATGATGTATTCAAAGCTAAGATTATTCTATAAATAATATAATAAATAATAAAATAATAATAAATAATTTTAGTAGCATTAAAGGGACAGTCTAGGCCAAAATAAACTTTCAGGATTCAGATAGAGCATGTAATTTTAAACAATTTTCCAATTTACTTTTATCACCAATTTTGCTTTGTTCTCTTGGTATTCTTAGTTGAAAGCTTAACCTAGGAGGTTCATATGCTAATTTCTTAGACCTTGAAGCCCACCTCTTTCAGATTGCATTTTAACAGTTTTTCACCACTAGAGGGTGTTAGTTCACGTATTTCATATAGATAACACTGTGCTCGTGCACGAGAAGTTATCTGGGAGCAGGCACTGATTGGCTAAACTGCAAGTCTGTCAAAAGAACTGAAAAAAGGGGTAGTTTGCAGAGGCTTAGATACAAGATAATCACAGAGGTTAAAAGTATATTATTATAACTGTGTTGGTTATGCAAAACTGGGAAATGGGTAATAAAGGGATTATCTATCTTTTAAAACGATAAAAATTCTGGTGTAGACTGTCCCTTTAATGTTGAATAAATAAGTCTAGACTGGGAACCACTATGTTGTATTTTAGGTTTTATGTTATTGGATCTCATCTGCTGAAGCTTATTAAAGGGACACTGAACCCAAATTTTTTCTTTCGTGATTTAGATAGAGCATGCAATTTTAAGCAACTTTCTAATTTACTCCTATAATAATTTTTTCTTCGCTCTCTTGCTATCTTTATTTGAAAAAGAAGGCATCTAAGCTTTTTTATTGGTTCAGAACTCTGCACTTTTTTATTGGTGAATGAATTTATCCACCAATCAGAAAGAACAAACCAGGTTGTTCACCAAAAATGGGCCAACATCTAAACTTACATTCTTGCATTTCAAATAAAGATACCAAGAGAATGAACAACATTTGATGATAGGAGTAAATTAGAAAGTTGCTTAAAATTTCATGCTCTATCTGAATCCCGAAAGAAAAAATTTGGGTTCAGTGTCCCTTTAAGGACAAATATAAAAGTTATTATGGGAATGTGCCCTAACCTGCTCAATGTGACAGGGAGAAAGGGTATGTGCACAAGTCAACTCTCAGTCCAAATCATATACAGTGTTTGGGGCATATTTATTAAGCTCCGTATGAAGTTATGAAGCAGTATACGATCGGGTTGATTGACACCCCCTGCTAGCGGCCCGATTGGCCGCAAATCTGCAGGGGTGGCATTGCACCAGCAGTTCACAAGAACTGCTGGTGCAATGATAAATGCCGACAGTGTATGCTGTCAGCATTTATCGATGTGTGGCGGACATGATACGCTACTTCGTATCATGTCTGCTCACATATTGATAAATATGCCCTATTGGCTTTATTGCTTAATTTTTTTTAACAATGTGTCAGGGAGGGGTGACCAGAGCTTGCAAAAAGAGATATGTTTAAATCAGGAGTTGACAAACTGATATAAAACTTAACAACTTCCGAACATTGAAGAGACAGATATACAACTTTTGGACCTATGGCCAGGGACAAAACTACAGAGGGTGCAAAGGTCGCAATTGCGACTGGGCCCCCAAGCGTGGGGGCCCAGCTTCAAAAAATTTTTAATTTTTTTTAATAAAAAACGTTGACCGCTGCCACTGCCTGCACTGATATCATGCGAGTGTGACATGATGCTTCACTAGTGTCTCTGGCTACAGTGGGTTAGTGTTTCTGTTTTACCCATTGGTGTTTATGTGTGTGTGTGTGTGTGTGTATGTATGTGACTGTGTGTGTATTTATGCATGTATGTGTGTATGTATGTATGTGACTGTGTGTGCATTTATGCATGTATGTGTGTATGTATGTATGTGACTGTGTGTGTATTTATGCATGTATGTGTGTATGTATGTATGTGACTGTGTGTGTATTTATGCATGTATGTGTGTATGTATGTATGTGACTGTGTGTGTATTTATGCATGTATGTGTGTATATGTGTGTGTATGTTTGTGGAACCAGCAAATTACAGACCTTGTTACTAATGCATGGGGGGGCGGGGGTAAACAGTGTCAGTCTATACAGTACCACTATATACAGTACGGGGAGCTGGACCATGTCACAGACTACTGTGGTCACTTTATAAAGTACTGGGGTGGGTAGGGTCAGGCCAGCCATCTCACCGGCAGATTACAGACTGTGTTACTGACTCACTATATACAGTACAGGTGGGTTAAACAGTGTCACTATATACAGTAATAGGGGGTCAGACCATCTCACAGACTGTGCCTCCTTTTGCAGACATGTAATGTGATTCCCATTTTTTTTCTGTGTCAAATGTTAAAAAAAAAAAAAAAAAAAAGATATGGATCAAATCCGCTTTTTTTTGCGGGGGCTTCTTAGATTCTTGCACCTGGGCCCTGTGGTTTCTAGTTATGCCTCTGCCTATGGCTCCCTCTGGATTTGTCATTTCCAGCAAAAACCAACAATCTACTATTTATCTAGAGGCAATATTGGATTGTGTACAGTGTATAAATTGTAAAGGAGTTTGTTTTTTCATCAGATGTAGCATCAATGGCTCTAATACACTAGTGCAGTACGTAGTGAAGGAGACTCTCGGTAAGGAGAGATATAAAGGGCATTATGTATGTAATGAATTGCATAGCCCATTCAGCCCACATACAGTGACAGCTCAGGACATTAGAAGCTTCTAAATAATACAATTTATGCTGACCTTGATGCTTAGTAAAAATAAAGTGTATAGTCACCAAGAGCTTACAAAGATATGTAACTGAGCATTTGTCCTTGTTAAAGGGACATTCAGCTCAACATTTAATCTCCTGGAAAAATCTTTAATAAAAATTAACACAACATTAAAGCGACAGTCTACTCCAGAATTTTTATTGTTTTAAAATATAGATAATCCATTTATTACCCATTCCCCAGTTTCACATAACCAGTACGGTTATTTTAATATACTTTTTACCTCTTTGATTACCTTGTATCTAAGCCTCTGCAGACTGCCCCTTATTTCAGTTATTTTGACAGACTTGAATTTTAGCCAACCAGTGCTGATTCCTAAGTATCTCCACGGAAGTGAGTGCAATGTTATCTATATGACACACATGAACTACTGCTGTCTAGCTGTAGAAAACTATCAAAATGTAATAAGAGACAGCCATCAAGGGCTTAGAAATTAGCATATGAGCCTACATACGTTTAACTTTCAACAAAAAATACCAAGAGAACAAAACTAATTTGGTGACAAAATACATTGGAAAGTTGTTTAAAATTGCATGCCCTATCTGAATCATTAATGTTTAATTTTGCCTAGACTGTCCCTTTAATATATAGTCATTACTTAGATTGCTTGCATTTGCTGTAAAATACATCATGCATCAGTTCCGCTTCATCTATAAAGGATAGAGTGCCTCCATCATACGTAAGTATGCTTACATTTTATGGTGATTAGTTAGATCATTTACATCTGTTGCTAATAGTTCACAACAAAGGAGAAAAGGGACTTTAATTTAACTAGATTTTTCTAGAGGTGTATCCCTGAACTGCTCTCTATTTGCTAACCTTGTAATTTGTGCTTCTAAATTTGCAATGTAAGAGTAATTGCTGATATATTCTCATTATAATGCCCCTTTAAACAAACAAAATGCAGTAAAACAAATTAATTTGAAATTAAAACACAGGAACCTTATACTAGTTTTTATACAATATTTTTTAGAAATAAATATCTATAAATGTTATTCATATTACTGTTTAATGAACATGTAATGCCCAGGTATTTGCCTTAACTATAATAACGTCAAATTCAGTCATATTTTTAGTTTCCAGCTGCTGCTGAAAAAATGGTTGACAAGGTATTCTGACACAGCAGCACCGCAAACATATTTGTAGCTCTTGATTAAGAACATTGATGAATAAACAGACTAACAAATATTATTTTTGCAATAATCAGCTATATCACTTATCTAATTATTTTAGCATTATATCCATTTTAAATGCAGTGATCCACTGGTTTTATTGTCCTCTCCAGAAGCATAGGGTTAAATCTGCCTTTATGTACAGAGTTTGCATCATTAAATAAGGCAGAGGGCGTGAGAGAAGAACACTGAATATTTGAGAAAGACATAAATTACCTCCTCAGGGTCCTTTTATTTACAACAGTGTAGATCTAAAACAAATCCAATAACTCCAAGCTTTTCAAAGTGGTTCCCTGGGGCCAGTACGTTTCTTTATGCCTTTCCTTTCCTGTAACTGATTTGTACTATACAAGAACAATTAACTAGATATCACTTTTATACAAATTACACATTCAGATGCTGGACCAGTCAACAGAGTAGAATGCAATACATCCAGATAAGGCAACAAACATGCAATAGCCGTAGTCTACTGGATTACTGCACCCAGAGCATTAGTGTGTTATTATACACAGAACATCAGTATAACACATTTCACAGCATCAGCCTTTGTCTCTAGTACTATACACAGAGCATCATCCTTTGTATCTAGTACTATATACAGAGCAATATCCTTTGTATCTAGTACTACACACAGTGCATTATCCTTTGTATCTAGTACTACACACAGTGCATTATCCTTTGTATCTAGTACTACACACAGTGCATTATCCTTTGTATCTAGTACTACACACAGTGCATTATCCTTTGTATCTAGTACTACACACAGTGCATTATCCTTTGTATCTAGTACTACACACAGTGCATTATCCTTTGTATCTAGTACTACACACAGTGCATCATCCTTTGTATCTAGTACTATACACAGCATTATCCTTTGTATCTAGTATTACACACAGTGCATTATCCTTTGTATCTAGTATTACACACAGCATTATCCTTTGTATCTAGTATTACACACAGCATTATCCTTTGTATCTAGTATTACACACAGCATTATCCTTTGTATCTAATATTACACACAGCATTTTCCTTTGTATCTAGTACTACACACAGAGCACCTTCCTTTATCTCTAGTACTACACACAGAGCATCATCCTTTATCTCTAGTACTACACACAGAGCATCTTCCTTTATCTCTAGTACTACACACAGAGCATCATCCATTATCTCTAGTACTACACACAGAGCACCTTCCTTTATCTCTAGTACTACACACAGAGCACCTTCCTTTATCTCTAGTACTACACACAGTGCATTATCCTTTATCTCTAGTACTACACACAGAGCACCTTCCTTTATCTCTAGTACTACACACAGAGCATCTTCCTTTATCTCTAGTACTACACACAGTGCATTATCCTTTATCTCTAGTACTACACACAGAGCATCTTCCTTTATCTCTAGTACTACACACAGAGCACCTTCCTTTATCTCTAGTACTACACACAGAGCATCTTCCTTTATCTCTAGTACTACACACAGAGCATCATACTTTGTCTCTAGTAAAACACACAGTGCATCTTCCTTTATCTCTAGTACTACACACAGTGCATCTTCCTTTATCTCTAGTACTACACACAGAGCATCTTCCTTTATCTCTAGTACTACACACAGTGCATTATCCTTTATCTCTAATACTACACACAGAGCACCTTCCTTTATCTCTAGTACTACACACAGAGCATCTTCCTTTATCTCTAGTACTACACACAGTGCATTATCCTTTATCTCTAGTACTACACAGAGTGCATTATCCTTTATCTCTAGTACTACACACAGAGCATCTTCCTTTATCTCTAGTACTACACACAGTGCATCATACTTTGTCTCTAGTAAAACACACAGTGCATCTTCCTTTATCTCTAGTACTACACACAGTGCATCTTCCTTTATCTCTAGTACTACACACAGTGCATTATCCTTTATCTCTAGTACTACACACAGAGCATCTTCCTTTATCTCTAGTACTACACACAGCATTATCCTTTGTATCTAGTACTACACACAGTGCATTATCCTTTATCTCTAGTACTACATACAGAGCATCTTCCTTTATCTCTAGTACTACACACAGAGCATCTTCCTTTATCTCTAGTACTACACACAGAGCATTATCCTTTATCTCTAGTACTACACACAGAGCATTATCCTTTGTATCTAGTACTATACACAGCATTATCCTTTGTATCTAGTATTACACACAGCATTATCCTTTGTATCTAGTATTACACACAGCATTATCCTTTGTATCTAGTATTACACATACAGCATTATCCTTTGTATCTAGTACTACACACAACATTATCCTTTGTATCTAGTACTACACACAGCATTATCCCTTGTATCTAGTATTACACATACAGCATTATCCTTTGTATCTAGTACTACACACAACATTATCCTTTGTATCTAGTACTACACACAGCATTATCCTTTGTATCTAGTATTACACATACAGCATTATCCTTTGTATCTAGTACTACACACAGCATTATCCTTTGTATCTAGTACTACACACAGCATTATCCCTTGTATCTAGTACTACACAGAGTGCATTATCCTTTATCTCTAGTACTACACACAGAGCATCTTCCTTTATCTCTAGTACTACACACAGTGCATCATACTTTGTCTCTAGTACTACACACAGTGCATTATCCTTTATCTCTAGTAAAACACACAGTGCATCTTCCTTTATCTCTAGTACTACACACAGTGCATCTTCCTTTATCTCTAGTACTACACACAGTGCATTATCCTTTATCTCTAGTACTACACACAGAGCATCTTCCTTTATCTCTAGTACTACACACAGCATTATCCTTTGTATCTAGTACTACACACAGTGCATTATCCTTTATCTCTAGTACTACATACAGAGCATCTTCCTTTATCTCTAGTACTACACACAGTGCATCTTCCTTTATCTCTAGTACTACACACAGTGCATTATCCTTTGTATCTAGTACTACACACAGCATTATCCTTTGTATCTAGTATTACACACAGCATTATCCTTTATCTCTAGTACTACACACAGCATCAGCCTTTGGGGCATATGTATCAAGGTCTGGCGGACCTGATCCGACACTGCGGATCAGGTCCGCCAGACCTCGCTGAATACGGCGAGCAATACGCTCGCCGTATTCAGCACAAGAGCTAATGGTGCAACGCCTCCCCCTGCAGACTCGCGGCCAATAGTCCACCAGCAGGGGGGTGTCAATCAACCCGATCATACTCGGGTTGATTTCCGGCGATGTCTGTCCGCCTGCTCAGAGCAGGCGGACAGGTTATGGAACAGTGGTCTTTGTGACCGCTGCTTCATAACTGAAACACGGGGCATCAAGCTCCATTCGGAGCTTGATACATATGCCCCTTTGTCTCTAGTATTACACACAGAGCAATATCCTTTGTATCTAGTATTATACACAGAGCATCATCCTTTGTCTCTAGTACTACACACAGCATTATCCTTAATCTCTAGTACTACACACAGTGCATTATCCTTTATCTCTAGTACTACACACAGATCATCTTCCTTTGTCTCTAGTACTACACACAGTGCATTATCCTTTATCTCTAGTACTACACACAGAGCATCTTTCTTTGTCTCTAGTACTACACAAAGCGCATTATCCTTTATCTCTAGTACTACACACAGATCATCTTCCTTTGTCTCTAGTACTACACACAGTGCATTATCCTTTATCTCTAGTACTACACACAGAGCATCAGCCTTTGTCTCTAGTACTACACACAGCATTATCCTTTGTATCTAGTACTACACACAGTGCATTATCCTTTATCTCTAGTACTACACACAGCATTATCCTTCGTATCTAGTACTACACACAGTGCATTATCCTTTATCTCTAGTACTACACACAGATCATCTTCCTTTGTCTCTAGTACTACACACAGTGCATCTTCCTTTGTCTCTAGTACTACACACAGTGCATTATCCTTTATCTCTAGTACTACACACAGAGCATCAGCCTTTGTATCTGGTACTACACACAGTGCATTATCCTTTATCTCTAGTACTACACACTGTGCATTATCCTTTGTCTCTAGTACTACACACAGAGCATCATCCTTTATGTCTAGTACTATACACAGTTCATTATCCTTTATCTCTAGTACTACACACAGTGCATCATCCTTTGTCTCTAGTACTACACACAGTGCATTATCCTTTATCTCTAGTACTACACACAGAGCATCAGCCTTTGTCTCTAGTACTACACACAGCATTATCCTTTGTATCTAGTACTACACACAGTGCATTATCCTTTATCTCTAGTACTACACACAGATCATCTTCCTTTGTCTCTAGTACTACACACAGAGCATCAGCTTTTGTATCTAGTACTACACACAGTGCATTATCCTTTATCTCTAGTACTACACACAGTGCATTATCCTTTGTCTCTAGTACTAAACACAGAGCATCATCCTTTATCTCTAGTACTATACACAGTGCATCATCCTTTATCTCTAATACTACACACAGTGCATCATCCTTTGTATCTATTACTACACACAGAACATATTCCTTTGTCTCTAGTACTACACACAGTGCATCATCCTTTGTCTCTAGTACTACACACAGAGCATCATCCTTTATCTCTAGTACTACACACAGTGCATTATCCTTTGTCTCTAGTACTACACACAGTGCATTATCCTTTATCTCTAGTAAAACACACAGAACATCATCTTTTGTCTCTAGTACTACACAGAGAGCATTGTCCTTTGGCTCTAGTACTATACACAGCATTATCCTTTGTCTCTAGTGCTACACACAGAGCATCAGCCTTTCCTGTGTTACTGTACACTATTCTGTGTTGAGTTACTGTATGCAGAGCATTGTACAATTGTATATTAATACACACAAAGCATTATCCTGCACTGCATTACTATACTGTCCTGTATTAAAAGGCAACTAGCATCATCCTTTTCAGTTTTACTAAATATTGAGTCTTATCATGCCCTGAGTTAATTAATGCAGAATATTATACTGTATTGTATCACCACGAAGATCATTATCTTACTTTAAGATACTATAAACACTCATTGCTGTGTAATTACACCATACAATCCCTCAGCACTGTATTGCAACACATTCCCCATTATTATGTTCTGCTGTATTCCAGACAATGTATTACATTACGAGTTTTGTCGGTAATGGTGTGCGGTGCTAACGAGCAGTTTTCCCTCACCGCTCACCTACATACAACGCTGGTATTATGTTTTTTTTAAACCCGGCATCAGCCGCAGAAAAGTGAGCGAAGAGCAAAATTTAGCTCCACGTCTCACCTCAATACCAGCACTGCTTACGGTAGTGGTGAGCTGGAAAAACGTGCTCGTGCACGATTTCCCCATAGGAATCAATGGGGGAGAGCCGGCTGAAAAAACCTAACACCTGGAAAAAATCAGCGTTCAGCTTCTAACGCAGCCCCATTGATTCCTATGGGGAAAGAAAATTTACGTTTACACCTAACACTCTAACATGAACCCCGAGTCTAAACACCCCTAATCTTACACTTATTAACCCCTAATCTGCCGCCCCCGCTATCGCTGACACCTACATTATATTATTAACCCCTAATCTACCGCTCCGGACACCGCCGCCACCTACATTATACAATCCTATTGGCTGATCCAATCAGCCAATAGGATTGAGCTCGCATTCTGTTGGCTGATTGGAACAGCCAATAGGATTTTTTCTACCTTAATTCCGATTGGCTGATAGAATTCTATCAGCCAATCGGAAATTGAAGGGATGCCATCTTGGATGACGTCACTTAAAGGTACCGTCACTTAGTCGTCGGATGAAGACAGAAGAGGATGCCCCAATGTTGTAGAGACTATTAGGCTATCTGTGAGTGTAGGAGGGTTTGCCAGTAAACGTGTATGTTATGGTAAAAGGCAAGACTGCCATTCTTAAGGTGTGCATATTCTTCAATCTCTAGTAGCTCTGAGGTGTTGCGCAGCCATTCCTGCCGAGTTGGGATCTGGGCAGACTTCCACTTGCGTGCAATAAGTAATTTGGCTCCGTTCAAGCTATATTGCAGGAGTTTCCATTTGATTTTGCATATTTTCTTTGGTTTATAATTTAGGAGGGCTGTGGTTTGGGGTATTTCGAATTGTTCTCCCATGATAGTTTTCAAACTATGAATAATGTCTTCCCAAAATGGGGATAATTTCGGGCAGTGCCACCAGATATGGGCCATTGTGCCAGGAGACCCACAACCTCTCCAACATGTGGCGTTAGATTGGGGATATATTTGTTTAAGCCTGTCAGGGGTAAGGTACCATCTAAACAGGACTTAAGCTCCAGTAATCTAGGGGAGGAGGAGGACTTGGCAGAGTTATAACATATGTTGTCCCAACATATGCTCTTTAGATATAGAAATTCCTAAGTCGGTTTGCCAGTGAGAGTCATATGAAGATGTGGGTAGAGTAAGGGTGTCATCTAACAGTCTTTTTGTTATGGACAGTGATCCTCTAGGCGTCACTCCCTCCAAACAGAGTCTTTCAAATTTCATCAGTTCCCTCAAAAAATCCTGTTTATAAGGTGAGGAACTTAGTAAGTGTGTGAGTTGAGCATATTTTAGCCATCGGGAGAAGGCTCCACCGGCCAGGTCTGTAAGTTGTGGTCTCGGTTTCAGTTTCCCTCCCCCTGTCAGGTAAGTAAACGGTATCGTTGGGCCTGTGTCTGGGGAATACGATTAATTCGGGATAAATCCCCTATGCAATTCCGCATTAATCGGGATTGGTGTCATAGGTGAGATGTATGTCGTGAGACCCTTGGTCTTAAGTAGTATAGTGTCCCATGTACGAAAGTAATGAGCATAGAGAGGGGAGGTTCTGGATAGTATGGGTCTGCATGTTTGTTTGATCCAGCACAGTGGCCCTATCGCGGGTGAGCTCAGCAGGAAGGAGTCTATGGAGGACCAGGCTTTTGTATGTGTGTCTTCATGCCACTCTAGGATTTTTTGCAGTACTACGGCCTTGTAGGATTGTGATATTAACGGCACCCCCAAGCCCCCCCTACCCAAGGGTTTTGTCAAGATCCTTTTACTGATACGAGGCTTTACCTTTCCCCATATAAATGAATTTATCATGGATTGTAGTTTTGTCAGATAAGTCAATGGCAGTTGGATTGGTGCGGCCTGAAGGAGATACAGGATTTGGGGTAAGGTGGTCATTTTAACTGCCTAGATCCTTCCCCACCAAGACAGGGGTTTCTCCTGCCAGGAGTCAAAATCTTTCCTAAGTTTGCATAGGAGTGGTGTGTAATTATATTTAAATAACTTATTAATAGAGGGGGCCAAGTAGATTCCGAGGTATTTAATTTTATCTTGGAGTAGGGTGTATGGGCATAGGGTTTTGAGGTTCTCGAAGTTTTCTTTTGGTAGGTTTATATTAAGGATTTCAGATTTTCTAGCATTGATCAAGAAGTTAGAGTGGGCACTAAATCTCTCAAATTCTGTCAATAAGTATGGCAGGGACTTATGTGGGTGTGTTAGTAAGGTGAGAACGTCATCAGGGTCGCAAAAGGCCCTTTTAAGGGCTATTTGTAATTTAATTTAGTATAGGGTAGGGCTTTTTTTTATTTTGGGGGGCTTTTTTATTTTGTTAGGGGGATTAGATTAGGTGTAATTAGTTTAAAAAACTTGTAATTATTTTATTATTTTCTGTCATTTAGTGTTTTTCCCGTACTTTAGATAATTGTATTTAATTGTATTTAATTGTAGTTAGTTTAGTGAATTAATTTAATTGTAGTGTAGTGTTAGGTGTAATTGTAACTTAGGTTACGATTTATTTTACAGGTAAATTTGACTTTATTTTAGCTAGATAGTTATTAAATAGTTAATAACTATTTAATAATTATTCTACCTAGTTAAAATAAATACAAACTTGCCTGTAAAATAAAAATAAATCCTAAGCTAGCTACAATGTAACTATTAGTTATATTGTAGCTAGCTTAGGGTTTATTTTTTAGGTAAGTATTTAGTTTTAAATAGGATTAATTTAGTTAATTATAGTAATTTTATTTATTAGGTAGGTGTCGGCGATGTTAGGGACGGCAGATTATGGGTTAATAAAATGTAACTAGTGTTTGCGATGCGGGAGTACGGCAGTTTAGGGGTTAATACATTTATTATAGTGGCTGCGATCTCCGGTTCGGCAGATTAGGGGTTAAAATTTTTATTATAGTGTATGCGAGTTGGGGGGGCCTCTTTTTAGGGGTTCATTGGTAGTTTATGGGTGTTAGTGTACTTTTTAGCCCTTTAGTTAAGAGTTTTATGTTACGGTGTTAGCCCATAAAACTCTTAACTACTGACTTTTAAAAGCGGTACCAGTCTTGACAGGAGAGGGTCTACCGCTCACTTTTAGGAAGACTCGTAATACCGGCATTAGGAAAATCCCATTGAAAATATAGGATACGCAATTGACGTAAGTGGATTTGCGGTATTTTAGAGTCTGGCCAAAAAAGTGAGCGGTGAGCCTGTACCTGCAAGACTCGTAATACCAGCGGCCGTTAAAAAGCAGTGTTGGGACCTCTCAAAGCTGCTTTTTAACCCTAACGCAAGACTCGTAATCTAACCGAGTATATATTACATGCAGATCATTATCCTTCTGTATATTACAATGTATATAATATTGTCCTATCCCATTGCTATATGAAAATTCTGTCCTACATTACAAGTGTGGTCATTATTACTTTGTAAATATATACTACATAATAATGATATATTTTGGTCTGCAAATACTTGACATGTAAAATATCCCAGAATGATACCTTTTTGTTATTTCAGGACAGGAAAGGGGGAATTTAACTGTGGCATTAAAAAAAAAGAAGGGTGCCTTTATATCTATAGTAGTAATCTCTAATACGCAAGCCCTGGCCAGGTGTTTGCAAAAGACAGAACTTCCACAATCAGATTTTATATTTGATTACAAAAAAGATATACATATATACACACAGGGACATAGTGCATTTGAAATCCCTATACGCCTGCAATATAAATTGTAAATCAATCTTTATTATATAGTTTAGTGACAGTGTGCTGTGTTCATTGCTATATACACAGTGAGTGCAAGATAAGGTATAATTTTTTTGATTATATATGTTCATGGCATTCACACATCTAAGGACAAGCATACAAATAATGCTGAAAAGAACAACGTTTTCATACATAACTTTCCAAACAGGTAGCAAAGTGATGAAAAAACACATACAACATAGCAATTTCATTATACACATGTATAATGTATGCTTCAACAAATGTAGGTTCTATGATTATAAGTCTCACTTGAGCAATGTCTTTGCCTTTGAATGGTGTGTGTGTTTAGTTAAGGCAGTAAAAATAGTAGAATTGTAAAACATTGTCTTCTGCTGTAATGAAGCTTGTTGTGTGTCAAGGTTCCACAAATGTGAATTGATGCACTGGCCAAAATATTACTCTACAATAAAAATGTGAATCATTCCAGATAGAGATCACAGAGTTACACATTAAAGCACTCTCACCAGGGCTGGCTGGCACAAGGAAGCCTTGTTTGCCTTTGTTGAGAGGCACATTTGTCAGGTTAATAAGACTTACTCTCTGTTGCACGGCAGAGCTAAAGAACCTCTGTTCTCGCTGCCAGGCGCAGGATATGAGATAAAGTACAGCAGGTATAGATGACAGGGGATAAAGCTATGTACTGGTGTCACACCTTCCATATGTATCAAGATGCATAGGAACCAATGCACTGCAACCCACAACATGTTTATATTGATATATGTTAAAAAAAAAAAAAAGCAAACAGCAGCGGTAAACAAATGGTTGTAAAATTTGCTAGCCAAACTGAGAAACCAGCCAAACATTCATACCATACAAACAAATCTACATATCATACATACAAACAAATCTACATATCATACATACATACAAACCATACATAAATACATACCTACATATCATACATACAAGCAAATCTACATATCATACATACATACCATACATAAATACATACCTACATATCATACATACATACCATACATAAATACATACCTACATATCATACATACATACCATACATAAATACATACCTACATATCATACATACAAACAAATCTACATATCATACATACATACCATACATAAATACATACCTACATAACATACATACAAACAATACATAAATACATATCTACATATCATACATACATAAATACATACCTACATATCATACATACAAACATACATACCATACATAAATACATACCTACATATCATACATACATACATACCATCATACATAAATACATACCTACATACAAACATACCATGCATACATACCTACATATCATACCTACAAACATACATACCATCATACATAAATTCATACCAATCATACATATATAGCTACATACATATATAAATACATTAAACAACAATAAAACACTTTTCTATAAACCGAACACGGTTATGACAGTATAACATTTCAAACAGGTTACTTTCTTGCAAGTTCCCATAAAATAAAATGTTATTATATTATTGGAGACAATACAACTTCTACAAATGTTAATAACTTTTGTGAGCACTGTTTCTTCTTATGCCCTGGAATAAATTCTGTACACACCATTGTGGGACACAACTCTAGGTCTTTCTGCCCTTTGTACCTTTTTATAACACTTCACTATTTTCCATTTCCTTTGATTTTTTTCCCATTTACACTTATTTCATATTATATAATTATACTATCTCTTAATAACAGTAGGGAAGTATGATACAATTATTTGAAAAGAAATTGCACTGCAGCTTGCTAGTATTTGCTGTTTAGCCCAGGACCTTGCCTTTTGAGATAAATAATAAATTATTTAATGTTTTTGGTTTATATTGTGTTAAATAAACTGCATAGGATTATACTAAACATATTTATAGCAAAAGTAAATAAATACACATGCACAAGGGAACAAATAAATCTAATTAATGAAGACTGTAGAATCATGTACAGTCTACACCATATCACCCAACAATACGCCTCAGCACAGCTGCATTTTAATGTGCAATGTGGTAGCTGCAAATATCCCTATTTGTAAATGTGCAGTCTATACTAATTAAAGGGACACTGAACCCAAATTTTATCTTTCGTGATACAGATAGAGCATGCAATTTTAAGCAACTTTCTAATTTACTCATATTATCAAATTTTCTTCATTCTCTTGGTATCTTTATTTGAAATGCAAGAATGTAAGTTTAGATGTCGGCCCAATAACCTGGGTTATTCTTGCTGATTGGTGGATATATTCATCCACCAATAAAAAAGTGTTGTCCAGAGTTCTGAACAAAAAAAAAAAAAAAAAAGCTTAGATGCCTTCTTTTTCAAATAAAGATAGCAAGTGAACAAAGAAAAATTGATAATAGGAGTAAAATAGAAAGTTGCTTAAAATTGCATGCTCTATCTGAATCATGAAAGATAAAATTTGGGTTCAGTGTCCCTTTAAGTGAAGTTACAGAAATATGCGAGGACTTCTAATCGCTCCCTCAAATAAAAGTTTTGTAAAAATTGCGCTTTATCCCCTGCCCTCTTAAAAGGCCAATAAGCAAATTCTATAACCTCGGTTTTCATAATGCTACAAATTGCCTAACAATAGGTTATTTGATATTTTCAGCATAATTAGCTTTTTGGCCTCATAAGGATGAACAAGCATAATGTTCACACATAAGCAAGAGGTATAATATATATATATAAAGATTTCCTTTTAATAACAAGCCTACCAAGAGCATCCCTCTTTTTATCACTTATACAGATTTCTGTTTTACTTGTTCTCATTCACAGTTCACAATCACATCATTCAACAGAAAGTAAGCAGTTGCAAAAATAAATAACATAAATCCATACTGAGAGATATAGAGCCGCATTTAATATCAATATCTGTACTCAGCAGTTACCTCCCAGAGTACACTATTGTAATGAACATTTCAGGTGGATAAATAATCTATTGATCAAGTAATTCCAGGGAGGTAAATAAGAATTGTGTAATCTGCCAATCAAATCAGTAGGATGAAGAATTCACCACATCACTTGGTACTAAATTGATGCTGATATTGGCCGTTTCTCATATGTTAATCTACAGAAGCTGAAATGCCTTAGAGAGTAAGAGGTGAGGTTTATCAATCCCTGAATGAAAATATAATTTAGCGAGGATACCACCTCCCTGGTGCAAACTGGTGATCTCCATTAATAAACGCAGTGAAATAAACTTGGCACAATTTTGCAGATGTGAGACTTTGAAAAATAATTTCCTGTAATGCTGCATTAGTTGAAGACTGGGAAACTGAAATAATGGTGCTGTCAGAATAGCCAGTAATGAGCAACACAAGAAGAAAACAGATTTAAGTGACACAACCCTGTCAGATTGTGGGACTATGGATATCTAACAGATGGAACTTTAAAATCTTTGATGTCAGAGAGTGCTCGAAACAGAAGAGACTGCAATGCTCTCTTTTGGCAGAAAATGAGTTAACAGACAAATCTTTATTTTCATGTATTAAACCAACAACCGGGAACTGTAAATGTTTGTACAAAATAATATTTGTTTTTTTAATCTCAAGATAAAAGAGTAATTTATTTGGAAGAAAAAACAAATATCCTAAATCATTTGAGGTAAGTTAAATTTATGAAAACAACTGCAGTAGTTTATTTATAAAAAATATGTGGATAGTAAACTGTTCCTGGCCTTTAAACTCAGGGACATTCAAAATCCTTATGAAATGATTTATCTACAAAAGTCCTCAGACTTTAGTGGTGTTTTTCTGTTGCAAATCCATTAAATATGTTTTTCCAAAGGATTATGATTAACTCCATTGTCCGGTAATAAGAGCGCAAGGGACTCCTCCCATATGGCAAACACCACCACCAAATTACATTTGGAAGATGAATTCAGAGTTTTCATCCAAAGGGAAGTTCTCTCATTAGCTAAACATTGGCATGAAAATCTTTTTTTCATTTGGAGTTGCTCACAGTCTTATACTTATTTTAGGTAGATAACTATTTCTGAACTTTGGCCGGTATTGTCAGTGTGTTTTTCCAGTAGTAACAATCCCAACATGTTTCTGACATTAATATCCCTCAAGCTAGAAATGTTTAATACCTGAAAGCAGCACAACATTGTTATCTGTGTAGTTATTCCCGTTAGTTTGTAATCCACCACCCCCTAACAAAAAAACAAACAAAAAAATGTGAAGGATTAATGACAAATAAACAAATGTTGTAGTTTTAGCAATTACATCACAGATTTAAGTGCCTGTATATTGATTAGTCCATTTTAAAGGTGTGCAGTGATACTAACAGGTGACATGTGTGCTGCTAACCCGTTGTGCTTCAACATGACATAGATGTGTGTGTATTTGACCAGAGTGGCATTATCAGTATACTGGACATGTGCATTTGTTGGGTATACTGTATATGTATAATTACTTTAGAAACTTGTTTTTCTTTTTTGCATTACAGTAAATAAATATGTCTCTGTAATGTATTTCACCTGTGCATCAGGTCAATAGTATTTAGGTTATTTAAGGCATATTTAGATTTTTTTAACATGCATATAGCCAAAACTGCTGTATGTATATACAGATGTATATTGTCAATTCATAGCTTCCTTAACCAGTTAGGACTTTCTAGTTTCCTTTAAAAAATGAAATGTTTTCAATAATACCAGATAAATATTGTCCCCAAAAAGGAAAATGAATTTTCTGTGCACATAGATTTTCAAATCAACACACATTTTGAAACATATCATCATCAGTAAATTTAGTTTTTACAATACTGGCATATTCATTATGAATATCAACCTCTCAGTTACAAATCTCAAGACTGGCAGCCAGAATTCTGACTACCTGACCGATAAGAATGTAATCAGGTAATGATGCTTTTAGCTTTAAAATATAAACTGATCAAATAACTGATCAAATTAGTGAGAGTTTAACAATGTTCTCTTGGAATAATAAATATTATGTTAAAAATAAGCAATCAACAGATCTAAATGTAAGTTTAAATAGACTTTATATGCTTTAAAAGGACACTGAACCCAAATGTTTTCTTTTGTGATTCAGATAGAGCATGAAATTTTAAGCAACTTTATAATTTAGTCCTATTATCAAATTTTCTTCATTCTCTTGGTATCTTTATTTGAAATGCAAGGCTGTAAATTTAGATGCCGGCCCAATTTTGGTGAACAACCTGGGTTGCTCTTGCTGATTGGTGGAGAAATTAATTCACCAATAAAAAAGTGCTGTCCAGAGTCCTGAACCAAAATAAAGCTTAGATGCATTCTTTTTCAAATAAAGAAAGCAAAAGAACGAAGAACAATTGATAATAGGAGTAAATTAAAAAGATTCTTAAAAGTGCATGCTCTATCTGAATCACGAAAGAAAAAAAATTGGGTTCAGTGTCCCTTTAAGCATAGGCATATACACTTATTTTGTTTGTGAAGGCATTAAAAGACCATATCACCAACTTTAAATCTGAAAATATCTCAGTAATTAATAGTGGTAGTATGCTTGTTTCTGTTATTAGGGTGCTCTATTCACAACCAATTAAAAAAATCTATAACATTTTGAATGAATTATAATATTATATCACACAATGCAGTCAAAGGTTCTCCTAACTCACATAAAACAGGCACCGCTCAGGCAGCATAAGAGGTAACTGACTGCTGTTATCAAGATCTCAATTATAAAATAGAAATTCAGTTGCAAAACAATTACTTTTTCATTGCAGTGCACAAAAGCTATTAAACACTTGTGTTTATGTGATCATTTACAAGGGCAATAAATTCATAAAATATTTACTTGTGTTTATTTAAAAAATACATCATTTAAATGGTGGAGTAGACATAGACAGTAGTAGTAATATTGCACAACAATTAAGTTGTAACAGGTTTGCTTTAGGGGCATGAAACTCAAAATTAAACTTTCATGGTTCATACAGAATATGGAATTTCAAGATATTTTTCTATTTACTTCTATTATTAAATTGAATTCATTTTCTGTGTATCATTTGTTGAAAGGCATGCCTAGGTTGGCTAAAGAGCGGCAACAAATTACTCAGAGCTAGGTGGTGTTCAGCTAGGTCCTGGTAGTACATTGCTGCATTGCATAAGTGCTAACCCGACATGCCCAAAAAGCCAAAGTATGACTACTGCAACCACATTAACGTATTCCCACATAGGCTTTAATGGAATGCTAAAAGTGTGTGTTGTGGTGGGGAACTAACACCATTACTTGCGCACAAACTTGATTGCATTTTCTCAAGTGCACTAACCAGGCATGGAATATTAATATATCTCATTCCAATGTCTGATGGTAGTTTGGTACAATATCAGCCTGCAACACCTAAGCAAGAGGCACCACTAACCAAACACTGCCATGAAGACCAAGGAACTCTCCAAACAAGTAAGGGACAATGTTGTTGAGAAGTACAAGTCAGGGTTAGGTTATAAAAAAATATCCAAATCTTTGATGATCCCCAGGAGCACCATCAAATCTATCATAACCAAATGGAAAGAACATGGCACAACAGCAAACCTGCCAAGAGACGGCCGCCCACCAAAACTCACGGACCGGGCAAGGAGGGCATTAATCAGAGAGGCAGCACAGAGACCTAGGGTAACCCTGGAGGAGCTGCAGAGTTCCACAGCAGAGACTGGAGTATCTGTACATAGGACGACAATAAGCCGTACGCTCCATAGAGTTGGGCTTTATACCAGAGTGGCCAGAAGAAAGCCATTACTTTTATCAAAAAACAAAATGGCACGTTTTGAGTTTGCGAAAAGGCATGTGGGAGACTCCCAAAATGTATGGAGGAAGGTTCTCTGGTCGGATGAGACTAAAATTGAACTTTTCAGCCATCAAAGAAAATGCTATGTCTGGCGCAAACCCAACACATCAAATCACCCAAAGAACACCATCCCCACAGTGAAACATGGTGGTGGCAGCATCATGCTGTGGGGATGTTTTTCAGCAGCCGGGACTGGGAAACTGGTCAGAGTTGAGGGAAAGATGGATGGTGCTAAATACAGGGATATTCTTGAGCAAAACCTGTACCACTCTGTGAGTGATTTGAGGCTAGGACGGAGGTTCACCTTCCAGCAGGACAATGACCCCAAACACACTGCTAAAGCAACACTTGAGTGGTTTAAGGGGAAACATGTAAATGTGTTGGAATGGCCTAGTCAAAGCCCAGACCTCAATCCAATAGAAAATCTGTGGTCAGACTTAAAGATTGCTGTTCACAAGCGCAAACCATCCAACTTGAAGGAGCTGGAGCGGTTATGCAAGGAGGAATGGGCAAAAATCCCAGTGGTAAGATGTGGTAAGCTCATAGAGACTTTTCCTAAGCGACTTGGAGGTGTGATTGCCGCAAAAGGTGGCTCTACAAAGTATTGACTTTACGGGGGTGAATAGTTATGCACATTTTTCTGTTATTTTGTCCTATTTGTTGTTTGCTTCACAATAATAATAAAAAAAACATCTTCAAAGTTGTGGGCATGTTCTGTAAATTAAATGATGCAAATCCTCAAACAATCCATGTTAATTCCAGGTTGTGAGGCAACAAAACACGAAAAATGCCAAGGGGGTGAATACTTTTGCAAGGTATTGTGTGTATATATATATATATATATATATATATATATATATATATAATGTGTGTGTGTACATATGTATTTATTTGTGAATATATGTCGGTAAATACATATATACACATATAAAAACATATGAACATACATGTATACATACATATTTAGACATGAATATGTATGTATATCTATCGTAAAGCCCTTGCTGTCCTTTTTTCTTTCTAACACCTGAGACCTCATATCTTTTACCTCTTAACTTTTTTATGTAATTTTTTTGTTTAATATTTTTTATCAGTGTTATTATGAGTGTAACTGTACTTTTAAATACATTTTTGATGTGTTTTGTGCAACTGTTTTGACTAACGTAACAGTTAAACAGAGCTCTGCATTCGTGCTATACAGACGGGTGTTAAATTAAATTCAATGAATCTAGTAACGTTTGTGTGTATAGTACAGAACCATAAGTTAACAAATATACATGTGTGTGTGTTTGTGTACTATTCTTGCACATAAGTGAAGTTGTATAGTTTTTTATCCTAACACATAAATGTGTGTGTATATTATTCCATCTTAGCACAATGAATAAATGGTTGTAGGTATAAACTGTTTAATCTTAGAAAATGTGTTTTATTTTATCCTAGCACACTAAATGTGTGTATTGTGTGTGTGTGTTATTCCATCCTAGTACACTGAATTTGTGTGTGTTTTATTCCATCCTAGTACACTGAATTTGTGTGTGTTTTATTCCATCCTAGTACACTGATTTTGTATGTGTGTTATTCCATCCTAGTACACTGAATTTGTGTGTGTGTTATTCCATCCTAGTACACTGATTTTGTGTGTGTGTGTGTGTGTGTTATTCCATCCTAGTACATTGAATTTGTGTGTCTGTATGTGTGTTATTCCATCCTAGTACACTGATTATTTTTTTTTTTGTGTGTGTGTGTGTGTTATTCCATCCTAGTACACTGAATTTGTGTGTGTGTGTGTGTGTGTTATTCCATCCTAGTATATTGAATGTGTGTGTGTTATTCCATCCTAGTACACTGAATTTGTGTGTGTGCTATTCCATCCTAGTACATTTAATTTGTGTGTGTGTGTTATTCCATCCTAGTTAATTGAATTTGTGTGTGTGTGTGTGTGTGTGTATGTGTGTATGTGTTATTCCATCCTAGTACATTGAATGTGTGTGTGTGTGTGTTATTCCATCCTAGTACACTGAATTTGTGTGTGTGTGTGTGTGTGTGTTATTCGATCCTAGTACATTTAATTTGTGTGTGTGTGTGTGTGTGTGTGTGTTATTCGATCCTAGTACATTGAATTTGTGTGTGTATGTGTATGTGTGTATGTGTTATTCCATCCTAGTACATTGAATGTGGGTGTGTGTGTGTGTGTGTGTGTGTGTGTGTGATTCCATCCTAGTACACTGAATTTGTGTGTGTTATTCCATCCTAGTACACTGAATTTGTGTGTGTGCGCGCATTTCATCATAGCGCACAGAATGCATGGATATATGTGTTTGTTATTCTACCCTGGTACACTAAATTTGTGTGTGAATGTTATTTTATCCTGGCACACTAGATGTGTGTATACGTATGTGTGCATGTGTGTATATTTTATCCTAGCACTCTGAATGTGTGTATATTTGTGTGTGTTATTATTTACTAGTACACTGTATGTGTGTTATTATTTACTAGTACACTGAATATGTGTTATTATTTACTAGTACACTGAATGTGTGCTATTATTTACTAGTACACTGAATGTGTGTATGTGTGTGTGTTATATTTTACTAGCACACTGAAGTGTGTATATGTGTGTGTGTTATTTTTTTACTAGCACACTGAATTTGTGTATATGTGTGTGTGTGTTATTTTTTTACCAGCTCACTGAATGTGTATATATGTGAGTGTGTTATTATTTACTAGCTCACTGAATGTGTGTATATGTGTGTGTTATTTTTTACCAGCTCACTGAATGTGTGTATATGTGTGTGTGTTATTATTTACTAGCACACTGAATGTGTGTTTATGTGTGTGTCATTATTTACTAGCACACTGAATGTGTCTGTGTATTATTCTATTCTAGCATCCTGAATATGTGCCTCTGTGCATGTTCTAATCCAGCAGTGTGTGTATGCGTATATGTGTGTGTGTGTGTGTGTGTGTGTGTGTAAGTGTGTGCGCATCTGGATATGTGTGAATGTGTGCATGTCTGTGTATTATTATATTCTAGCATCCCAAATATGTGCCTATGTGCATGTGTATGTTCCAATCCAGCAGTGTGTGTGTGTATGCGTATATATGTGTGTGTGTGTGTGTCTGTATGTGTGTGCGCGTCTTTGTGTGTGTATATGTGTGTATGTGTATGTGTGTGTGTGCATGTCTGTGTATTATTCTATTCTAGCATCCTGAATATGCCTCCGTGCATATATATATATATATGTTCTAATCCAGCAGTGTGTGTGTTTGTGTCTGTGTGTGTATGTGTGTCTGTATGTGTGTGCGTCTGCGTATGAATATGTGTGTATGTGTGTGTATGTCATCCTAGTCAAATAAACGGATACTGGAAACTTGGCAGATCCTTAAGGTAGATGACAAAGTAAATATGTTAAACTATAAATATATATTTAATGTAACGTGTTAACAGAAAGCAGTTTATAACTCTGATTAACAGTTAATTGTAAAACTGTTAATTTTATGCAAGGCTGTTTGTTTATTGGTAAACCAATACAATTAAAGCTACATTAAATCTAAAATACCTCCAGGGTAAAACAAAGATAATTATGTTATTCATTACAACAGAGAAAAAGAGGCCTGAGGCGCAGTTCTGACGTGTTTGATCATTCAGTCTTGATTCAGATCCTCTGAAGAATTAATTTCTCTTCTCTAAAATGCAGACGCAAAGGACATGGGGCATTAACCAATGCTGTGCCACGGTGCGCTGCTGCTAACAATTCAAACAAACAGGAAATAATTCATCTTCTAGAGCAACTGCAAACAGGGTGAGAGTAGCACTTACCCCCTGAAATACTCGGTTTTGTTTTTGAAAAGGTGATGTAATTCAGCTGTTCTAAGCTGCAAACCTGTTTTGCATAAACAAGAAACAACAACAAAAGAAAACATATATTGTATGTCTTCCAAATTACCGTGTTGTGGTTTGATGTTTCAAGGAATATAATTGTTTTATGATGTGAGGGCTAAGCATCTGACAGCATTTTGTTTATTTCTTTTGCAGAATGACAGTATAAAGTACCAAGAAGTACTAAAAAACAAAGCAGCCGGATACACCAGGCAGCAGTTTTTTTTCTATTCAGGAAATCATCTCCCAATAACTCTCTCAAAATACTTTACTATTCTCTGATACTTAATCATCATTTCTGCTCAAATTTTAATTTCAATATGACTTTTAAAGAGATACTAACCCCACATTTTTTATTTAATTATTCAGATAGAGCATGCAATTTTAAGCAACTTTCTAATTTACTCCTATTATCAATATTTCTTTGTGCTCTTGCTATCTTTACTTTAAAAAAAAAAAAAAAAAAGCAGGAATGGAAAGCTTAGGAGCTGGCCCATTTTTTGTTCAGAACCTAAATGTAGCCACCAATAAGCAAGCACTATCCAGAGTGCTGAACCTAAAATGGGCAGGCTCCTAAACATTACATTCTTGCATTTTAAATAAAGATAGCAAGAGAACAAAGAAAAATTTATAATAGGAGTAAATTAGAAAGTTGCTTAAAATTGTATGCTCTATCTGAATCATGATAGAAAAAAATGTGGGCTTAGTATCCCTTTAAAGATACTTTAATTTGAAATGAAAGTTTATTATACTGTAATTTTGATGCCTAAGGGGGGACACACTATCACATAAGTAGGGGTATCACAAAATCTAACTACTGGTCTTCAGATGTATTAAGACCTCATGCCAGAATATGGGGGTGTGATGGCCATCACAAAATATATCAAACCTTATTCAGAGGTCATATGAACTTAAAGGGACAATAACACTAAGGGCCAGATATATAAATATGTTTATTGACTGTTCTGACAAATTGAAACAATGGAAATTTTGGTAATAAAACTAGATTTTTAATGTTTATATTACATTTATGGTCAGATTACAAGTCGAGCGCAAAATATCGATTTTGCGAGGGCGATATTTGTGCTCCACTTAGTAATACCAGCACACACAAATGACCTCATGTTCACATTGCAAGGAAGCATTGCGCTCATGAGAGAGCGGTTCCATAGGCTCCAATGGGAGCTTTGTTCTCATGCCGTCAGACACAACATGAACGCATCGAAGGGGTAATAAGGGGTATAAGTTGCGCAGAGATGGGCAGCAAATTTAATTGTATATGAATGTATACATATATATGTATGTGTTTGTATGTTTATATACACTTTTTAAAACATAAATATATATGTATATAAGCATACACATATATATTTATAGAGAACACACAGTCCCCACAGACCATAATGCAAAGGCACTTTTCAGTTTGTTTGTTTTTTCCGAACACTCCACACCAACCAACTTTAACCCTCTGTAACTGCTTTGTGCAGTTACTGTATTAAAAATAAAGATGCTAATATTTTTTATTTCTTTTAATTAACAACAATACAATGAAATGTGGGGGCAATTAGGGGACATTTAGAAAATTAACCAGAGATCTCTGGTTAATTTTCGGAGAGATAATTGCTACCACCAGCTTTGGATACCAATAACCAGCCACTTGTAATTATTGAGGGTACAGCCATAATCTTCAGAAAGAAGAAGCCAGTTCATGGTTAAGAAACAAGACCAGGGGGAGGCTGAGACTGCTATTAGGCTTTATTGCAATTGAAGAGAGGTGTTAAAGCTTAGAATTTAATGTGGTAGGGAGGTTGCTGTCACATTGCTGGGCAGCAATGTGTTAGGAAACAAAGCAAGGGCTACCTCACAACTTCCTAACTGCTTAAAAGCCACCACTACTTTACTGAAGAGATTGACGTGGACTCAGCTAAACCCAAATCCTTGCTTGCAGGGAAAAGTATCCGAAAAAGGAATTTATTTCTTCACACACCAAACTTCACCTCCTCCATTGACAGAGGCAAAGAGAATGACTGGGGATTAATGGTAGTGGAATTGGTTGCAGTTAGGGTTAAGAGGCTAAAACACTGGAACCTACTGTAGATACCATAGGTACAAATGTAATATAAAGTTTCTGGTAAAAAAAATATTGGTGCTAGTTTACTTTGTGAACAATTATTTTTATTGAAATATTTAATTTAACTTAAAAGGAAATGAATACCAAAATGTTTCTTTCATGGTTCAGATAGATCATGCAATTTTAAAAATATTTCTTATTTACTTTTATTAACTATTTTTTTGTGTTCTCTCTTTAATTTGTGTTGAAAAGCAGGGATGTAAGCTCAGGAGCAGGGCCATTTCTGGAGCACTATATGGAAGCAGTTTTGCAAAAGTGTTATCCATTTCCAAGAGCACTAGATGGTAGCACTATTTCCTGCCATGTAGTGCTCCAGATACCTACCTAGGTATCTCTTCAACACAGAATATTAAGGAAATTAAGCAAATTTGATAATAGAAGTAAATTGGAAACTTTTTTTAAATGGTATGCTCTGTCTGCATCACAAAAGGAATTTTGGGGTTTCATATCCCTTTAAATTGAAAGTGGCTAAACTATCACAAATAGGATGCTAGCTCTGCAGACCATTAGATTTGCAGCCAGGGGATACAGCATAGGAGCATCCAATAACCCCCAATTATGGTATTTAACTGCTGACTCCCATCTAATGCTATAATAGAATGAAAAAAAAAACTTCCATTTCCCAGGAACCTCTTAACTTCTGCATCTAATTGTTTTGTTCACAAACACCCACTGATTTCATAAATACACATTTTATTGTTGGAAAACAGAACTCAAAATCATATTATTATACTCTGAGGTAACATGATTTGAATGTAAACATTCAGTAAATTTATACAGCTTTTAAAAGCTTATATATCTCTTATTATGCTTCCCTGTAATGATGAAAAACTGCAGTTGTGGTACAATCATCTCTTAGTCATGTTTGAATCTGTTATTTTTACCATTAAATCAATATATATATTTGTTTAAATTAAATGTTGATTTTTATTAAAGGTGTTTATATTACTTTACTTTCTGTGTGCCCCTATATTGGGGAAGAGTACAGAGTGGTGTTACATTATTTGGTTGCGTTCCAACATAAAAGATCTGGCATAAATTAATCAGTAGAAAGAATCCACTGATAAGGATCAGGAGGATTTAGTAGAGCTGAATTCCTGTCCATGCAGAAGAGATAAAGAACACATACAAGTATCCACACGACTTTAAGAACCTAGCACAAGGAGGTCTGGGCAGTATCACGCAAAAAAAAAAAAAAAAAGATTTAAAGTGCTTCCAACTGCTTCCATTACTGACACATGCATTAAAAGGGCACTAAGCATCAGCATTCATCATGCATTTAATAACAGGTCTTAAAACAACAGGAAACATTTTGCCTGCAAGAAAATAAAAAATGATGTAAAAGATGAATTTATTTTGTATATGCATATGTGCTCTTTATTCTGTTCCTCCCTCTGCCCCTGACTTTGTTATTGGTGTTTATATTCCTTCCTGACTAGGGCAGCTGAGTTACCAAGGCTGGTTCTGGCCTTATGCAGATACTCTGTCAAAATAGGTATAAATTGACTGAATAAAAATCAGTTATCTAGTAAAAACCTCACACTGCCTGACGAAGTCAAATATTTTGTATAAACAGCCTCCGGGAG